>NC_092787.1:12263223-12563223 GCF_047496795.1 Chiloscyllium punctatum | reverse complement strand
CCTGCCCCTAATCTTCTCTGTTTCTAAGTTTGCAAGTTAAAATGGATTATGAAATTTGAGAACATGTGTTGCTTCACATATTTTGTGCTGTGCAGAGTCCATGTGCAAGAAAAATTTCTGTGGCACTTTGCATGACCACCAAACATTGCAAAGGACTCTATAGCCAATAAAGTACTTTTGAAATATACTCATGGTAACATAAGGAATGCAACAGTCAAATTATACACAGACAAACTCCTACAAGCATCAATATGGCCCAGATCAGATAGTACGTTTGACATTCAAATGGTGGTGCCATCACAGAATCCCCCACTATAAACCACCTTGTTAGTATCATTGACCAAAAACTCAATTGGATTCACCAGATAAACAGAGCGACGAGAAGAACTAGTCCTTCCCTCAAATTCTAAAGAACAGCTTCAGTGTTGTGGCTTGAAACTTAAGTAATATTAAATCAAGTGATAGTTGCATTCTTCACACTGAATACTTCATGTTTAAGGACGGGAAACTCTGACATGAATGACAATCAACATGTGTCTTGAGCCAGATTATCAAATAAATTACATCGGATCCACCTTGCCCAACCTCCAGAAGTTGAAGACTGAGTGGAGCAAAAAAAAGATGAATCTGGACTCCTGGGAAACCCTGGTGCACTGAGAACGCAGCAACCCTCCGGTAAGTAGCCCACCCAGACCCATTCCCCTACCCTATTACTCTACATTTACGCCTGACTAATGCACCTAATTTACACATCCCTGAAAACTACGGTCAAGTTAGCATGGCCAATTCACCCGAGCTGCACATCTGTGGACTGTGGGAGGAAACCAGAGCACCCAGAGGAAACCCATGCAGAGAACATGCAAACTCCACACAGACAGCTGCCCGAGGCAGGATTTGAACCCGGGTCCCTGGCACTGTGCTAACCACTGAGCTACTGTGCCGCTACTTACCTCAATAGTTGCCCAAGTTAGAGGAAGAAAAGCCTACTGTAGCCGTGACTAACCATAAGACTGCTGTCCCTGACATTCAACACCCACATTCTTCCCCTCCCCTCCCATAAGACATGGAAATGCCTTCCTCACAACCCCTGACCCAGTTTATCCCCTCAATGTGTTATCAGCGACTTGTACCCCTTACCCACCTGCTACCCATTGCTTGCCAATATCTGCCACTGTACTCATTTGCCACTCCTCTCCATCTGCCCCCATGCCCCTAACACCTCACCTCAGCCATCCTCGGACACCCTGTACCCTTCCATCACACCTGCCACACCGCGCCCTCCTGCCACACCGCACCCTCCTGCCACACCGCACCCTCCTGCCACACCGCGCCCTCCTGCCACACCGCGCCCTCCTGCCACACCGCGCCCTCCCTGCCACACCGCACCCTCCTGCCACACCGCGCCCTCCTGCCACACCGCGCCCTCCCTGCCACACCGCGCCCTCCTGCCACACCGCGCCCTCCTGCCACACCGCGCCCTCCTGCCACACCGCGCCCTCCCTGCCACCCCCACCCCACTCCTCATCATTTTATCCACTAATCAACTGCTGCCTCACCTGCCAGCCTTCCCCTCTTGCAACTTCACACCCTCCCTCTACATTATCCTATTCATCACCCACGTACCATCATACGTACACATGTACACACACACACACACCCACCCACACTCTTTATTCCCTGCCACTGGCATTCTACCCCTTATCCAGCCACTTTCTTCAGCTATCACCCTAACCCCTTCCAACCTACCTCAAACACCACCCCCTCCCCTGTCACAGCGGTTGTCAAAGAGCCGTTGGGTCCTTTACACTGGGGTACCAATATACATACCAACCAAACAGCCATTGATGTAGAAATAAAAGAGGGTATGGATTCCTGTGACGCTGTGCGATTTTCTGGACTGTGTTTTTGTTTGGATGGATGGTTATCTTGAGTAAGCAAATAGGCAGCAGTTTTTTTTTGTGATCGAAGGTCAAGGAAAGGGATTCTGTTACAGAGTGAAAGATTCCAAAAAAAGGGAGAAGAACAAGTTGACCGTTTCAGGCGATGGACAAATAGAGTCCATAGTAAGCAAAATCAATACATTGCAAGTGATTCTAACCCCAACATCATAGAAATAGTCATCAACCACCTGATACATTAATAACCAGGCTCCCAAATAATTTGCAAGAACAGGAGGAGGATCATGACGCACCAAAGAAACAGCAGCAGAGATTTGCCCAGCAGTAGCAAACAGGAAAAGCTGACAGAGCTAACACAACAGCAAGTGATGATGAGAAATTAATGCACCTTCGTTGTTTTGGGGCTGTCTAGACGGGAATCTCAAACAGAAATAGTTGTATTCTGGAATAGCTGGAACAATTCACTGTCACAGAAACAACATTTCTTCAACAATAAGAACCACATGTGGGCAGAACTGCCAAATTTTATAAAGTGGTTGGGGGGGGGGGGGGGGGGGGTGCGTGAGGGCAGGCAAGAAAGACTGATCGCAGCCCAAACCGCACAGAAAAGCTAGACACAAAACACCATCCCTCACCCAAATCAGGTACAAAAATAAAACAAAGCAGCTTGCCAAGGCATTTAAGGTGGGTCATTAGAGAGAGTGCACCAGTTCACGAGAAATCTCCAAAGTGCTTTCGGCATGCCTTTCCAAGTCAAGTATTTCCAAGGTTATAGTTGTTGTTGAGTTACTATATTACACTGCCATCTACAATATAGAGAATCCTTACAGTGTGGAAGTAGGCCATTTGGCTCATTGAGTCCACACTGACCCACCGAATAGGATTCCACCCCGAGGGCCACCAAAAGGACCCAGCAGAATCAAACAAGCAAAGGAATGACGCATTCTTTACAAATAACTCAAGCATACCAGTGAGCCAATAAACATTCAAAATTGTGCTTCATAAGACCATTTGACCACAGTTAAAGCATTAATCCAGAGTTGATCACCGTGCTGCAGGAAGGGAGTGATCACAATAGATTGGATGCAGGAGAGATTCAGGAGACATTGCCACGAATAAAAAGAATTCCAGCAATTAGGAAAGGTTGGATAGGCTCAGGGAAATATTCTTTTTTTTAAAAAAGACAAGGCAGAGAGGAAATTTTATTCCTTTGGTAGTGCAGAAGTATTGCTGAAAAAGCAAACCTTATTTTTAAGCTGGTCTTCCCTGCGTCAAGACCAGTAACACTGCTTTGAAGCTGCACATTGCTGTGTTGATGCTGCACTGACGCATCCCCTTCTGGTTTCTCTGGCCCCTACTGCCTCATGTATCTTTGAAGTCCGTGCGGCAGCTGGAGAAGCACAGGGATTGCAGCTGGCAACTTAACTCGATTGGTAAGTAATGCGCACCAGTTAATGATAACTGACAGTTAACTGCTAAGCTTTAAATTTTAAACCTGACAGTTCAACTCAGAAAAATGAACCAAGGAATGGCTGTCATCTATTTTGTGCAGTTGAACTAGGTACAGTGCGAGCACTATTTAAAACAAAAATCTTTCTGTAAAGAGCAGGGCACTGTATTAATATGTAGCTTCCAGTATGCGCAAGCGCGTGTCTCGCTAAACCCCAAACGAATTGTCAGTACAATTCTTCGCATGCTCGCAGAATCATACCTAATGTTGCAAATTCCACACAGTTGCCCGAGGAGAAAATCGAACCCAGATGCCTGGCGCTGTGAGGCAGCAGTATGAACCACTAAGCCACCGTGCCACCCCAAATATTTGATACCACAATCAAGCAGTAAAATGGATAACATTATCCTCAGTTAAGTGCATACAATAATCAATATGGTACAAAAGCAGATAAAACCTTTCCATAAAATCCTTTATATGGACCAGGTCAGCTCATTTTCTTTCCCTAAATCTGTTGCACAAAGTAACATCCCCCGAGTGCTGCCTTTTGCTGGTTTTGTCCCTTAAGGTCAGCATTGCTGTCAGAAATAAAGCTCCTTCGTAACCTAAATGATTCCTCTTTTGAAAGCCTGTGGATAGGTTGCATAACATTCTCAAGTTATCAACATTGTGTCAATGAACCTCTAACTTATCAACTGAGAGAGTATCCAACTGAAATCATACTAAAGTGCAAAGCCTTGTTTGGAACCCTCCACCGGTCAGCAAAACAATTGGATACAACACTCAGACAGCATGAGAAAAAAGGAAAACTGAAAGACCAAACCTACACCTTGGGAAATGCCAATGTTATACACAGCAACTGCCCCCCACTCCAGGAACACTGGGTCCATGTCACCTCACAAATCCACCAAAACCTTACCCCAAAGGCAAAATACAGTCCGAGCTTTTACCTAGGAAAATAACTTGAAGTTGATCTATATCACTCACTGTACATTCCCCGTCAAAAACATCTTTTAATCAAATAGTGCCCCAAACAGGAATTTATTCGGTCAGCTATTTTAGAGGATGTTGAGTGAAAAAAGGGACAGGCAGTGGGTGTCATGGATGAAGACATTGGTCAGGCCATAGGGGTGGTGATGAAAAGCAAAAAGGAAGATGGGAATTCAGGCCAGGAGGAGGCAGAAGACCATGGAAGAGAAGCTTTGTTTTGCTAAAGGAGATGGTAAGGGATGATGGACTTTCAGCTGAAAAACCGATCTCAACCTTGGTTGATAACTTATCCCATAAGATCTCCATTATCTTCATTATCTCATAAGATCTTCCCACTTGCTCTTGGAGGTGAGAGAGTAGAAGAGGCACAGCGTGAATGTTAGAGGAGGAGAAAAAGGAGTCAAGATAATCTTTGCCCTAGAATCTGATCCAGGCACAGTTGACTGCTTTGAGAGGATCGCAAGGCCGAAAGCACTGGTCTCAAGTATAAATGTCAAAGTAACAGCAGTGCCTGGATTTGAGAGAGTTAATTAGGGAGAGCCACCAGGAGGAATGCTTAGGATTGGAGGCAACAATTTCTCTGGGAATGGTGGCATCAAGGCCATAAAACTCTCCCACGACTTCTCTACTACCTTGACATCATTCCTTAAATGTGGTGCCCAAAACTGAACACAGAATTCCAGCTGATGCCTAACTACAACTTTGTAAAGACATAGTGTGACTTCTTTCTTTCCATACTCTGACTGCATAACAAGCATCTCATTTTTTAAAAACTAAACAGGTATTTCAACTGGTTCTGCAATCTTCCGGGTCTACATACAGCTCCAAGGTCTCTGTTCTACATCTTTATTTTGTTTTTGTTGCCTCTTTTCATCCTTCCTTCCAAAATGTAGAGGCCGCATTTCTCACGCTGCACCTCATCCTCCATTTTCCCAGTGCTTACCCTTCTCATTGAGCATCCATAGCCTCAATATCAGTGACTAGAGCACAACATGATCGTGATCTTGTGACCTGACTAGATCGCGGTCAGGTTTTGGTCATTATAACTCAGATGCCTGTCAGTTTTGGTTGCCACTGGCTGCTTGAAACGATTACCAACTGAATTTTTTCAAACTTCAACTATTTTTCGCACCCAGGAAGACAAGGTAACAGATGTATGGGCTGACTACCAATTGCCAGTTCCCTTCCCAGTCAAATAGCTTCTTGACTTGGAATGCTATCACTGCTCCTTCACTTCCTGGCAGGCTAACACTCTGGAACTCCCTTCCACTGAACACTATGGCAAACCTTTCACCCTTAAGACTGCTATAGCTCATTTGTTCACTCTAAGGCAATTAAGGACAGGCAATAAATGTTGGATCACATCCTTTGGATAAAAAAAAACATCTGCAGCAAATGCCAATTTTATGTTGATGGTCCTCTCCAATGGGTTTACCGACATGAAAACTTCATCCACCTGCTTTTTACATAGGCCCAGCAGTTGATTGTTGGCATCTCTGGCTTGGAGATACCCAACATCAATGTGAACACACATGGAGATTCCTGTTGTCCATCGAACATGCATAATTTCATCAATTTTAAAAGTATTTCTACAAGGTCTGGTTTTAAACACTGTACTAAAAAGATGAGTGGGTGGCCATTTTGCTCTAGTTAAAAGAATGTTAATGCCAAGTTCCTCTTTGATCGCTTAGGAGTTTTCCATTTTACTGCTTTCTGAGAAAGTCATTTTGCCACACGTTCAGGCTGACTAAACAAAATCAAGCCAAAAATAAATTAAAATCAAAACAAGTAATCCTGGCAATTGATGCAGAGAGAGAATAATTTAACAAATGTAGCACTGTAGGGGGAAGTCCACCTTCAAACACCAATGCACTTCTCAAAAAGATGTGAAAGAAACCTATCAGATATTCAAATTTTGCTGGTTATTTTAGCCCTGTTACGCATTTGCCAGGAATGGCTGTGTGTTGTTACTTTTAACCTTTGTAAATATATGGCTTACTTACAAGTATGTGGCTGGCTGCCACTGCGGATGTACTCGGCATTCGGAGGCCTTTGGGGACGCTCTGTTACGCGCGTGTGCAGGATAAGGTCACATGGTGCATCGCACCGTTCCAACACAAGGTCACGTGATGCACTGTTTCACGCGCCGGAGGTGTGCAGGGAGGTCACGTGGTACTCCATTTCGCGCGCAAAACAAGGTCACGTGGGGTCGAACATCCGGGAATGGAAGGAGGTGGAGAATGGAGTCAGGCTAACAACCAATCAGAAGATAATCCCACCTCAGTGACTGCATAATGTTTTTTTACTATATAAAAAGACTGGGTCTGAGACAAGGGTGTGGTATTTTTCTGAACTGACACACTGTATAGTTTGTCAGGGACGGAAAGGTCAAGACCCAGAGCTCTGTATGCTTTATCCACTTACTGTAGAATAAACTCACTAAGTGTGAGACCGAATATCTTCTCCTATTGCTTCATTTTAAAGAACACACAGGACTTGGCTCACACATAGAAGAAAGTAAGTTAGTAGATCGAGCCAGAGTCCAACAATTGGTGACCCCGACGTGACGAAGACGGAGAAGTGATGGAAAAGAGAGAAAATAGAAACAACGGACAACTGACGTTTGATGACAACAACAAGCGGCGCCGCATATAAAAAAAGGTGAGCAGACGCCTGTTTATATCGAAGTTCTGCAATTGGAAATACTAAATTGATTGTTGTCATTATACTGCAAGTGTCCTAGTAAGAGTAAGTGGATAAAGTTTTGATATAGTACGTACAGGTTTAAAGTCCCTTGGGGTTAGAGTCCCCATAAAAGCAACAAGGTACGTAAGTGTGAGGAGGTTTAAAGTCCATTGAGCAGGATCTCATAAAAGCAATGCTCACAAATTGTGGTGTATGATTGATGTGTTCTATGTTTTAAAACTTATATTGGGGAATGTACAGAAGGTGGCAGAACAGCCAATAGTGTGTTGAAGGAAGGGACAGTGGTGTCTCGGCGAGAGAGTGAGCTATCAGTAGGAATCTAACGGTAACAACAGCGACACTGCTGATATATCTCGCTGAAAGGGTCAGTTGCTCGGGTGTACTCTATACAAACTGACTGGCCACCGGGGTTGTCTCTGATTGGGTTAGTTGTGCAATTGTACTGCATCCAAACAATTGACTGCTAGACGCGAGGATTAAAATAAAATATGTAAGATGAAAGGGGAATTTGATAAAGAGTGTGAGGAATACGGAGGATGTTCTTTTGACTTAATATTGCCCGTAAAACAGCAGTGGGCTAAAGCTAGAATTCAGTTAGTTAGTGGGGTTGCGAAGGGTAAACAAAAAACAATGATGGAGAAATATGATAAGATTTGGGACGAATTACAACAACAGGGCAAAGTCCCTAAAGATGAGGAGAGGGAGAAATTGCCTTCGTTTTTAGGAACAGCAGAAGAGCAAGCTAAATTAGAAGTTGAAGAGCACATGAAGGGAAAAAAAAGGTTCAATATTAGTTCGAAGAAAGTGGACAAAAGAAGGTGAGGAGAAAGAAGAGAGGAGGATTTATCTGCATAATATGACGTTAGCCTGTATGGCGGTAGAAACATTGCAAAAGAGGTTGGGTGGTACCTCTGACCCAGATCTGGCGAAGGATATAGATAAGCCACGACCATCCACGTCCTTATATCCTAAATTGCCTGGGGTACAACCACCGCCCCCATATCCTGTAACACAAATGCCACTCACGTATGTTCAAGAAGGGGTGTTGGATGTGCAAGAAGTAGGAACAAGAGAGTACGAAGCAGTAAAAGAGAGACTTGCGGAGACAGTAGAAGAAAGCATTAGAAAGGTAGAAAAACTAACACTAGAAGCTGCACAGAGAGTTAAAGAAGCGGCGGAGGCAAGCAGGGTGTTAATGATGCACAACAGAAACAATAAACAGCCGAAACAAGGGAGACATTCATTATTGGTAGAGCCAGCTGCTCACTCGACACCGTATAGTGTTGAGGGTGAAAAGAAGGGAGGATTACTTAATTCTGGTCAGCTATTGGATGACGGGTTCTCAGACAGAAGAAGGAGAGATTTGAGGGAACAACGACAGAGAAAAATTGGATGTGCGGGAACCTGAAAATAGTACAGATATTGAGGATGCAGAATCCCTGACAGAGGATGACCCTCACAGCTACCCCGTCACTTTGAAAGGCTCACTCACAATGCATGCTGAACATGAACCTCCAATGCAGCCCCTATCTGAGCCAGGTTATAGCCTGCGTCCCAGAGACACATTATGACAGTCCGTACAGTTTCAGCACCACCAAATGCCATTAATTTACAGAGGCTCTTATTTGGGAGATGTTTATCAGCCCTTCACATTTACTGACATGAACTGCATCCTGGATAAAATGCCCCCACCCACGGAGGGAGGTGGGCCCTGAATGACTAAATTTTGCCAATATACACTAGGGTACAAGTTAGCTATGGACGATTGGAGAGCTTTATTGGGCAAGCAATTGAATATGTGGGAAATACAGCAGATTGAAGCGTCTGCGGGGACCACCTTACTACCTGATCGGAACCGTTTGTGCAGCATGCCACCTGTGTGGGAAGGGCAATGAGGGATAGATTTCCGATTCCACCAGGAGCGATGCACTCACTCACCTTCACAATGAAGGAGGGTGAGGATATGCCTGCCTTCTTGGCTCGGTGTAAGGGCACGTGGACACATACTGCGGGGAGCCATCCAGGGTCAGGTCAGCTACAGACCACGTTATTTCGGAATGCCGTTATGGCAGGGATGCCTAAGGAAGTAAAGGCGGCAATGGAGAGTAATCCCGATATCCCAGGTTGCTCTACAGAACAATGGGAGAAACACTCGACGCACCACATGCAGCGTTACAGGATGAAGACAGAGGAATGAGTCAAGTGCAGTTGTTGAAGTTACAGCTCGATGAGGCTAGGAGGAAGGCTAAGGATACAAGGAAGGCCTCCCAAAAAGCAACTAATCAGATAGTTCAGCGACCATCGCCACAAAACATCCTGCCCAGTCTGGACTCAACACCTGATGGGATGCCTCCCTACTCCCAATATGGGGGCAAGCCTATAGGTGTTTCAAGAGGACTGCGTGGTAAAGGGAGGGGCCGCGGAGCACCAAGAGGTCAGCCACCCAACACCTGTTTTGCATGTGGCCAGCTCGGGCATTGGAGACAGAATTGTCCCATGCTGTGGGGACCCCCGGGAGGGCAGGCATTGATTCGAGGACAGTATGTCTGCTCAAGTCAGCCTCCTTTTCAACAGGCTGCTCAGCCTTACCAAGTCTCAAATGTAGCTGCAGCCCCGGTGCAAGGACAGTACCCCCAGACTATGCCGGAAGGGCAGGGGTATGAATATTGACAGGGCCAGAGAATCCAGGGGCATGTGGGGTTGGCAGACCCCTATATGCAAATGAAGGTAATGGACAAGACTCTGTCTTTTTTGGTTGACACGGGTGCAAGATTTTCTACCATCACTTGTGATATACCTCGGTCAAATATGTCATCCTCCAGCGTCCAGTTGGTAGAGTTCTCGGGCAAACCAGAAAATCTGCCTTTGACATCACCACTGATCACATCAGTGGCTGGACAGACGTTTCGTCACCGGTATATCTCATCACCTTCATGCCCTATGAATTTGATGGGTCGGGACTTGCTGGTGAGATGTGGGGTTTCGGTCCTGTGCGGGCTAGATGGGCTGGTAGTGACCTTTCCTAATGGCTATTCTGTCAACTGTCCTATGAGAATGATTCACTCTGGATCCCAAATGATGCTATCACCAGACACATCACCAATGGCAGAAGGGCAGTGGGCAGATATATACTGGGGACTCCTCGAACCCGAAAACAGGCAGAACGGTGGTATACAGTCTTTATACAGCCCATGGTGACCCTGGGTTCAGATGCTGCATCCCTATGCTCCTCCTGCAGATCCCCTTCACATTACCCTGTATTATGATCGTGATGATAATGACATTTATCAGCAAGCATTCTATCAGCATTTAGAAGGGACTCAATGGGATATTTCCTCTAGTTGTATTCTGATAGGGAAAGAAGGTGTGACGGGTGTTGTTGAACTGACTGCGGAACAGTTGGAATGGTATGAGATGTCTGAAGAAGCTATACCTCATCTCACATTGGCCGTGCATGCTGAATATCAGGCCAAGGATCTGGGACCTACGTCTAAACGTTTGATGGCGCTAACTGATTGGGTTTGGACTCAGTTACCCGGTTTACAATATTCACCATCAGAGGAAGCTTACAAAATTGTGTACAGGACAATCTGCCTATGACAACATAGGCAGATTGAAAGGTTTCATGGTAGAGAGAAAACAGATCATCCACAGGCTGCAGCGATGCTTGATGCTCTACCAGATACTTTGTGGTCAGCAAGTTCAATGGACGTTGGTCACTGCAAACACGTCACACCAATCACATTCGATTTGATTGACCACACTCCGATTTGGCAGAGACAATACTCGCACAAACTACAGGCTGAAGCCGGCATTGCCGACACAATTGAAGGATTGTTAGCAGCAGGGGTGCTAGAACCCTCCCAGTGAGCCTGGAACACTCCTATCTTACCTGTAGAGAAGCAGAATACTGGTAAATATAGGATGGCCCATGATTTGAGGCGGATTAACAGCGTTGTGTCTACTCCAACAGTTCCAGTTCCAAACCCCTATACTGCAATGTCTGTGCTGACCCCTGACCATAAGTGGTTCTCGTGCATTGATCTGGCCAACGCGTTCTTCTGTTTGCCCTTAGCTGACCAGTTGGGGGATATTTTTTCTTTCACCTATAAAGGCCAACAACTACGTTATACAAGGTTCCCTCAAGGCTTTGTTTTGTCGCCGGGGGGTGTTTAATCAGGTACTGAAACAGCAGCTGGAGGACCTGACACTCCCAAAGGGGGTGACATTGATCCAGTATGTGGATGACATTCTTTTGGCCGCACACGGCCATGTTTCTTGTCTGGCAGCCACAAAGACGTTGCTGCTTCGCCTGTATGAAGTTGGTTTCAAAGTCTCATGGGCTAAATTACAACGCTGCAGACAGACGGTGTCTTTTTTGGGTAGAGTGATTTCCGCTAAGGGAACAGGTCTCTCTCCGTCCCATAGATCCTCCATTCTGGATCATGCCAAACTGATCACTGTAAAGGACATGCTCTCGTTTCTTGGGTTGGCAGGATATAGCAGACAATTCGTTGAATCATACGGGGAGCTCACTTTCCCTCTCAGAGCCACGGTTAATGAACACGGCATGAGAAATTTGTCGGCCCATTTGCAGTGGACCACGGAGGCAGACGAAAATTTCATCTCTCTTAAACAGGCCCTAACGCGGGCTGCTGATTTAGCGGTCCCGGGTTACAAAGAGCCATCTTTCCTCGATATTTCTGAAGGATTACACACAGTAAATGGTGTTCTTTTTCAGAAAAAAGGGGGAGGCAGGCAGGTGCTGATGTATGTAAGTGTTACCCTTGACCCAATAGAGGACAGACACCCACCATGTACAAGACATGCAGCAGGGGTAGCAAAAATTCTCCAAAAGGTAGCACATATAGTCATGGGTCATTCACTAACGGTACTGACGACACACAGTATAGTGGCCTATGGGAACTCAACGGCCTTTACAATGACGTCACTGCGGCAAACCAGGTTAGAGAAGATCCTGAATGCACCACATATAACTTTTACACATAAAGGGATCAACATGGCTGATAATATGGGAGAAGGAGAGCCCACATATGTGTGAGGAAAGGATACAGAGAGACGTCAAAGTTAGGACAGACTTACAGGCAATTCCATTAGTAGACCCAGAAGAAGTGCTGTTCACAGATGGTTGTTGTTACAGACATCCAACTGAAGGACCTAAAGCAGCCTATGCAGTGGTGAGATGGACAAGTGGGGGATTTGAGGAAGTGTTGACAGGAAAAGTGACAGGCAAAGGATCAGCCCAGTTGGCTGAACTACATGCAATGATAGCTGCGCTAGAATGGTCAGAGGGGAAAAGAGTAAATATTTACACCGACTCTGCATATGTGGTAGGGACAATACAGGTAGAACTCAGTCAATGGATTAGAGCAGGATTCTTAACAGCAGCGAAAACCCCAATTAAACATGAAAAAGATATGAAAAGATTAGCGGAGGCTCTAATGAAACCTGCAGGAGTGGCTGTGGTCAAGTGTAGAGGACATGATAAAATCAGATACAGTAGTAGTGAAGGGCAATCAGGAAGCAGACTTAGCAGCAAAGAAAGCAGCAGGGTATACAGCACGGTATATAATGATGCAAACAGAGAGAACAGTGTATGACCTGCTGCCTGCTTGTGAGGCGAACGTGTTAATCAAAGAGCAGCAGAAAGCCTCTCCTCATGAACTGACAGTTTGGAGAGAGAGAGAGAGGGGCCACAGAGTCAGAAGGGATTTGGAGGTCACCAGACAGTAGACCAGTCCTACCCCCAGGGTTGATAGCTTCCATGCTCCAGGAAGCTCATGGGTTGACCCATTGTGGAAAAACACAGATGCAGAGGGATCTGACACATTGGTGGCATCCGTTCTTGCCAGCAATGATTGAAAATTATATCAGGGAATGTAGAACGTGTACAGAATACAATGTGAGACCAACAGTGAAACCATACGAGGGAAAATTCCCTCTCCCAAGAATGCCAGGTCAGGAAATAGTAATCGACTACACTGACATGGTAGAGAGAGTAAACAGATACTGGTACCTTTTGGTAGCAGTGGATGCATACACTGGTTGGCCAGAAGCTATACCTGCAAAAAAGGAAGACGCAAAGACAGTGATCAAATTTTTGATAAACCAATACGTTCCAATGCATGGGTTTCCAAAGAGAGTCAGGTCAGATAATGGCACACATTTCAAGAACAAAGACCTGCAAGAAGTTGAAGCAGCTTTAGGACTGAAACATGCATTTGGGACAGTGTACCATCCTCAGTCACAGGGAAAAGTGGAAAGAATGAATCAGTCCATAAAAGGAAAAATAGGAAAAGTCTGTGCCCAAACAAAGTTAAGTTGGGTGGAGGTCCTACCCTTAGCTTTACTGTCCATTAGAAGTTCAGTAAACTCCATCACAGGATTTACCCCGTATGAGCTTACAACAGGGCAGCAGTTCCCGGGACCAGGAGCCGGACTACAGATCTTAGAGGGAGGAGAAACCTCCCTAAGTTACAAACCTTACTATGACCAACTAACAGCTTTGGTGTCAGCTTTCTCCAAACAGGTCGGATCGGAAAAGGGGGTCCTACAGAGCCAACCGCCATCTACCACGGATTGGGTCCTGTTGAAAGAGATCAAACGGAAAGGGTCGGAGCCAAGGTGGACAGGACCCTATAGGGTTGTGGAGAAGACATCTCATGCGGTCAGACTACAGGGGAAAGGCGAAAGCTGGTACCATTGGAGCCAGTGTGCGGCTACGGAACCGCCAACGAGAACTCTAGAACAGATACGAACAGAAAACGAGTAAAAGGGTTTTACACTTTTGCCTCTTACGCGAAGAGGATTCTGAACAGAAGGGGAGAGAACGGGGTCGGAAAGCAAAAGGACTTTGTTTTACATATATAGGCAGGTTGTGTAACGGATATAATGTTTATCTTTGTAAGAAGCCCACATTACCCTCACCTGTGCGGGTTGGGAGTTTTTGCTATTCTGTTATGTATAAGTGTTATGTCGCTGCTAATAGGGGTATTAACCACGGGGGACACACACACCGATGAGGGAGACAGTCCCAGGCGCAGAAGAGCAATGGGACAAGGGGTGGACAAATGTTTAAGGGAGGCGGGGAGTCAGGTACACATCAGACATGATAAAAACCATGGTATAACAGTTTGACTTATGCGAAGTAATTCAGTGTGGCCACAATCCAGGAAGCTGGAGGGGGTATGATGTATACCTTTGTGTGCATACCAATTATTATAGATGGTGCCCCACGTGGCATCATGTACTAACTTGGACTGGGGTAAGATGGATGCCCATAAAGTCGCCATCCTTAGATAATAGATGGAAGGCTCGAGACCATGTGAGCCTTACTAGGGGGCAACTTGATCATTCTTCAGAGATGAAAAATCCCCTTTTGTTAACTCTGACAGGATTCACCATTAGCCCCAGTCCCGAAGTACGGAAGCGCTGCGAAATCCAGGATAGCAGCTTTTACTTTGTAATAGGGGTAGATCAATCAGGAAAGGATACCATGGGACTAGTGAAGGTAACCTTGGTAGATCCTCCTGCCCACCAGCCAAAAATCGGAAACACTACAAGCGTGCAGCTAGAACAAAGTTCAGGAGTTGTGATGATAGATTCCAATAACATTACGAGAGATGACATTATTCGACTAGCTACCGGATCTGGTGATAGGAACACGTGGCTGGACTGGATGACAGCTACCGCAACCTCAATGAACAGGAGTAATTGCGTCGCGTGTTCCTCGGCTAGGCCAACCCTATTTACTACCCCAGCCCCATTGTTTCCTAATGTAGACCCAGCAGGATTTCATTGCATGATGGCCCTCACCATGTAGGCACACCCTCCGAATTGTACCACCTTAAGTGTTATTTTCCCGCCTGTAAAGAATTCCACGTTACCTCCAATCTTTACCCCAAGGGTCAACAGTTACACTGGTTTCACTCGCAGTTCTACTACATTCTTGGGAGACATCCCTGCTGACTGGTGTCAGGACACGATTGATGTAACTGGCTGGAAGAATGCTAGCTCCATGGTTTGGGCTAGAGCTGATCTCCAGTTGGAGGACTTGGTTATTAATTGTAATCAAAGCAGAAATTGCTGGAAAACAGCAGCAGGACTGGCAGGATCAGTGGAAAGAAAGCAGATTAACTCTTCGGGTCCAGTGACCCTTCTTCAGGACTCAACTGTGTTAAAGTTAAATTATTGATACAATTATCAATTGCCATGGAGTGATGGGGACCTCTTATTCCAACTGGATTTCCTCAGACTCTGAGGCTGTTGCGACAGGAATCTTTATGCATATAATGCATTAAGAATCGTTTTAATCATTGATTACTGCAAAGCTGCTCAAGGCTAAAAAAAAACAGACGACCTACCACATGTTCACCAGCAATGGTATTTCAGATATTGTGGTTTCAGACCAGAGCCTATCGCTCACCAATGAGACATTCAAAGTGTTTGCAAAGACACTGAGCTTTCAACATGTCATACATTTGCCGAGATACCCTTAATCCATCGAGGAGGCAGAAAAAAATGGTTCAAACTGCAGAAGAAATCTGGATAAATAATCCTGATTATTTTTCCCCTGCATTTTTACCATTCTAACAAGCTCTCTTCAGGGATGTCCCTAACAGAGCTGACGGGGCACAGATACCCAACTCAACTTCTGACATTGCTTTAATCATCTCTCGGAAGCAGGTTACTGGGCAATCTTCATTGTTTCACAGAAGGAATGCTGACTCCAGGAGTTGTGAACATAGATTGAATGCTCCCTCCTCCACATGTTGCAGACATTGGATAACGGGCAATCTCTGAACAAAGGAGCTTCGCAGAAAGGGTGCTATCAGAGAGTAATTGATTGGGCAGCACTGATTTGCAAACAACGTCATCCATGTTTTCGGGGGTAAGGGAAAAGGCAATCAGACAGCATCAGCAATGTGCCACAAAATGTCACTACCATCACCCGATCCCTTGGTCCAGACGATCGCGTCAGAGTACTTGGTCAGGCTGCCCAATCAATCATAGAATCCCTACAATGTGGAAAGAGACCCTTCAAAGAGCATCCCAACCTATCCATGTAAACTCATATTTACCATGGCTAGTTTACCTAGACTTCACATCCATGGACACTATGGACAATTTAGTACCTAACCTACACTGGAGGACATCAGAGCACCCAAAGGAAACCCACACAAACATGGTGTGGGGGGGCGGGGGCGGAGGTGGAGAGACAGAGAGAAGTGAGAGAGAGAAGAACAAAACTTGAGGATCCTGGAGCAATTAAATCACAGCTAGGCCCCTCACAGGGCAATAATAGCAGAGTTAATTAAATTTGAAGAGAGAAGCACAGGTAGAGAATAGTCTTTCAATATCATAACAGCAAGATTAGAGTCTGGTATAGCTTTGATTACCATGTACAATCATTGTTAGTATTCCTGTGTTAGAGCAGCCCCCCCAGGCCTGAAGACAGCATTTAAACGTTGCATTCTCCTCGAATAGTCTGTCCTGAATCCAAACTGGGCATAAAACCACATGACCAAAGATGATTGACCAAGAGGAGATTGCATTAAAAAGTGGAGCCTGTCACCCTCCCCTGGTTGTAACACAGTTGACGATTGACAGGTCATCCAAAGGACAGGTCAAGAAAGCAACTAATTGGTGAACAAAACCTCATGAATCAGTTTTATCATGCTCTGTCTGACCAGTGGTACAGTGCCCCTCCCTCTGGGCCGAAAGGTCTGGGTTCAAGCCCCATCTGCACTGGAGGTGGGTGTGTCTTATTAAATTGGAACAGGTGGATTAAAACCATGATCACAGTGATGTGTAACAGCTGACTGGGGCAGTGCCATTCTATTGTTTTCACTTCCCATAAACCCAAGAGGCCATTCAGCCCACCATATCTGCACAGGCTCTTCAAATGATCATTACTACCTACTGCCAATCTTCTGTTTTCTCCCCTCCACCCCCCAAATCCTTACACGTTATTTCTACTCAAACGTTCAGCCGATGCCCTCTTGAAGTTCTCAATTGAACCGGTCTCCATGACACCTCCAGGCAGTGCATTCCACATCTCCCCAAAATGGTTCAGACTGTCTAATTAAACCAACAGCTTCCAGAGTGCTTTAACGTACTGACACCGGATTTGGGAAAGATGACTGCCCACGATGGTCTTTAAACAGGTCTTGCAGAGAAGCCAAGCAATTTCAAAACATCATGGGGTGGCTCAGTGGTTAGTGCTGCTGCCCCGCAGCGCCATGGACCCAGGTTCAATTCTGGCCTCAGGCAACTGTCTGTCTGGAGTTTGCACATTCTTCCCTATCTGTGTGGGTGTCCTCCCACAGCCCAAAGATGGACAGGTTAGGTGGATTGGAGATACTAAATTACCCTGTGGTGTCCAGGAATGTGCAGGCTGGGTGGATTAGCCATGGGAAATGCAAGTTTACAGGGCTAGGGTAGGAAGCTCTTTGGAGGGTCGGTGCAGACTCGATAGGCTGAATGGCCTCTTTCGGCACTGTAGGGATTCTATCTCTTCACTGATATCAAGTGCTGACTGAGTCTAGTGCCTTATTATGATTGAAATCTGCACAAGGTATTTTCTTTGTTCTTTTTAACCTATTTTCTCATCAACCAGTTCAGAGCTGTTCTGGCATACCTCTGGGACAGGTGAGACTTGAACGCAGGCCTCCTGGCTCAGAGATATGGACACTACATGAATTATTTTCCCCTCTTTGATAAAGATTTGCATCACCGGATGTTCAACACTTGTTCGACTCTGTTGGAATTTCTTTGGCAATCAGGATTCTTACTGATACTTATTGATCAGACTACAGTAGGAAAAAAAAGGCAAGGATACACTGACCTCAGTTACAAGAGAGTGACTGCAGGAAAATAAATATTTTTGTCATTTTTAATGTGTTTATAACCTGATATTGATTGATATTTCAAACAACTTCGGAAAAATCAAGCCCCTTTAAGTGCTATTTTGGCAGTATCATCATACCTGGTTATTTTCTTGAAATTTTCTTTTACAATGTTATACTTTCAGCAGCATTGGAAAATCTTCTCAAAGGAACCTACTGGAAAGCAGCCAGCAGACACTTGTGAAAGATCTAAAAATCAGACTACAAGTCAAGCATGAAATGTTTTCGAATATCTCTCGTTCGAATATCTCAGCAGCAGCACTGCAAACGTGCAAAGAGGTCACTCTTTCAGAAAGCAGAATATATGGTCGGGAAACAGATCTCCCCGCCAAAGAAAAACCTGAAAAACGCAATAACACAAAAGGAGGGTAGGAAGACAGAAAGAAAAACAAATTAGTCAAATGGTGCAACCAGTGCTTGCAAACCAGGGAGAGAAGCGATTTCCACTCCAAATCATTAGGTCATTAAAAAAAAGGTAATAGCTCAGCATCAGTGTAATGTCTGTCTGTGTTACACTCACCAATGACCAACAGGACTGGAACTTTTAACCTGCAGATTTGTGATTTTAAAAAAATTGCTGGAAGCCGAGACCAAAACTTTCCATTCACATAACATTCTAGAGTGAAGGAAGTTAACTTTGCATTTTACGAAGCAATTTCCTCCATTTACACCACAAAGTCTGGTATAAATCAAGAAAAGGAACCGACGAGAGAAATGACCAGTGAAGCAAGACGGTACATCTCTGAAGTGAGTAACAAAAAGTCTAACGCGAAACTTTCCTTGCACATAGCCAACACGTTGAATCATTGCACGTTGAGGGTCTAACATTTTAGGCATGGAGCATGGTCACAAGCACACAAGTTGCAAACTCCCCATTTCGAGTAGAAATGGCACAATTCTGCCTTCTGAAATGGAGTTGCATCAACATGTGACGAACAATTGTGACTTTGGTAACTAGTGTTAAAATGATGCCAGAAACAAGAACAGAAATTGCTGGAAAAGCTCTGAAGGTCTGGCAGCACGTGAGGAGAGAAATCAAAGATAACATCTCGGATCCAGTGACTCCTCAGAACAGGAGTTAACGTTAACTCTGATTTCTCTCTTCCCATGCTGCCAGACCTTTTTCAGCAATTTCCACTTCTGTTTCTGATTTCCAGCATCCGTAGTTTTTTTCAGTGTTTGTTTAAAGAGATGCTAGTTCTGAAGGCGTCACCGGGCTGAAAGCGTTCATCCTGCTTTCTTTCCACAGATGCTGCCAGACCTGCTGACGTCCTCCTGCAGTTTCTGCTTTTGTTCCAGATCTACAGCATTTGCAGTTCATTTCATTTTATAGTTACTGGGACACTGGGATACAGGGAGTCAGAGATGGAGACATCATATGTACATGTGGGAGACACCTTCACTGGGGACACAGTTTTAAAATAACGGATCTCCCTATAAGATATAACGGAGAAGAACTTTTCTCTCTCAGAGTCACTGAATTTTATTGAGTTAAAAATCACACAACACCAGGTTATAGTCCAACAGGTTTAATTGGAAGCACTAGCTTTTGGAGCGCTGCTCCTTTATGAGGTTCAACCACCTGATGATGGAGCATCGCTCCGAAAGCTAGTGCTTCCAATTAAACCTGTTGGACTATAACCTGGTGTTGTGTGATTTTTAACTTTATACACTCCAGTCCAACACCGGCATCTCCAAATCATGAATTCTATTGAGGCAACTTCATTAAATCAGCCCATGAGAACATTCAAACAAATTCTTAGTTAACAGGAGAGTTGACGAGTATCAGGAAACAACATTGATGGTAAAGTCAGATTAGCCATGACTTTATCAAAGGAAAGTGTAGAGGCTGGATACAATTCCTCCTCCTCCTCAGTCAGACCTGGCCTGCCTTTTATGCTGAGCCTGTGTTCCCTCATTCTATACATCCCTATCCAGTGGAAACCATCCTTCCTGCAGCCATCCTGTTTATCCCTACGGCGATTGTTTCATCAGCAAAGGCCTGTTTTAAAACAATTGCAGAGGGTGATCCCTCCATAGTCACGGTTTCAAACTACATTGCTGTATTTCAATTGGTGCCTTCATTCATCATTCAAAGCACAGACAACCTTTCACTTCCGTCACTTCATGCTTTTGTAACATTTCCATCTACTTAAGGCAATTCCAAATTAATAAAAGAGTTTTGTTTTCATAGATGCTGGTGCTGAAATCCTGAACAACAAAAATAAACATTTAAAACACAAAATAATACTTCTAGGGATCAAGAGGATGGTAGCAGGAAACACTTTCCACTGGGCTGGGTTATCTAGAATGAATGGACAGTCTCAGAATAAAAAGCAGGTCATATAGAATTGAAGAGGAGAAGGAGGGGGAGGAATTTCTTCACTTTGAGGGTGGTAAAACTTTGGAATTCTCTGCTCTAAAGGACTGTGGAGGCTCAGACATTGTACATGAGAAAGAAATTCACAGATTTCTAAGTACTAAAAGCATCAAGGGAGTAGACCTAGAAAATGCCGTGAGCCTGATGATCAGCTTTGGTTTAGTTGAATGTGCAGCAAGTGCTTATTCTTAGGTTCCAATAAAAGATTTTGGTAGGGAGTCTGGGGTAGAGTGTCTGGGCCAGAGCGACTGGCCAGAGAGATGGGAGATGGGAAAAAGGACAAAGAGCTGAGCTGTCAAAGGGAATCAATTCACTTTATGAAATAGCAATACTTCTTAACTAGGATAAATAGAAATTAGTTAGCAAAGTCAAAGCTCATCAAATACCCAGAACATTAATTGTAGCACATGCTCGCTGCTTACATCTCAGCGTTGTTTGAGTTAGTGCTACAGATGGAAATCTCTCAGATATGTGACTGGACTTTAGAATCCAGCTGTGGTCTTTATGCACAGCCAAAGAACAACAGAAACACAGGTAGTAAGAATGAAAAGGTCTTTGCCTCGAGTTTACAATACTGGAGATACCTAAGCAGACATTCAAAAGGTCTGTTCCTGTTGGATAGCAAACAATTTGAACTGTTGACAGAAACATGGAGCAATCTCCGGTTCAATGAGTCATAATAAAAACATGGAAATATTCACGCCTGGAGCTAGCTTGTGTTTTAAAAGTATGGCATGCTTTTAAAAAATATGGTTGACAGCTCATTCGCTGTTTAGAATCGAGAAAAGAACATAATTTTCATTGAAGGCAAGAACTTGTGTTTACCCACTAGATTCAATATGCATCTTCTTCCCATTAATCTGAAGCGAGGCCTTGTTAAAGAGCCAAGTAATTTAATCATTGTTAAAATTATCACGTGATGGCAAAACAAATGCTTTGGTAACTGTGAAGCCAAGACCATCAAACTGTTCAGTATAATAAAAGGAGCTGAACCAATTGAAGGTTGAGAGCCCCAATAATGAAGACCCCAAAGGAGCAGGGGATTCCAGCACTGTCACAGGGCCCAGTCAACACCACAGAGAATGCCTACAGGGCTGACGGAGACAGACAGAAATGCTCAAGTTGACCAATATCAAGGCCAGACTTTGCTATCACTGATTACATCTAATGTGGGTTCCCTAGCATCTCTCTCCAAACCCAGTCCCACCTCGTTCTCTTTTGATTTTATTAAGTTTAAATGCTACCCTATGTTTAAAGGCAATATTAATTTCAGAAAGTCAAATGTAGGACATATGGACAGGAGATGCCAGTTGATTTTCAAGTTACATCTATTTAGAGTCATAGTCATAGAGATGTACAGCATGGAAACAGACCCTTCAGTCCAACCCATCCATACCGACCAGATATCCCACCCAATCTCGTCCCACCTGCCAGCAACCGGCCCATATCCCTCCAAACCCTTCCTATTCATATACCCATCCAAATGCCTCTTAAATGTTGCAAAAAGAGCCTCCACCACATCCTCTGGCAGCTCATTCCATACACATACCACCCTCTGCATGAAAAAGTTACCCTTTAGGTCTCTTTTATATCTTTCCCCTCTCACCCTAAACCTATGCCCTCTTGTTCTGGATTCCCCAACCCCAAGGAAAAGACTTTGCCTATTTACTCTATCCATGCCCCTCATAGTTTTGTAAACCTCTATACGGTCACCCCTCAGCCTCCGATGCTCCAGGGAAAACAGCCCCAGCCTGTTCAGCCTCTCCCTGTAGCTCAGATCCTCCAACCCTGGCAACATCCTTTTAAATCTTTTTTGAACCCTTTTTCCAATAGGAAGGAGACCAGAATTGCACGCAATATTCCAAGTGGCCTAACCAATGTCCTGTACAGCCGCAACATGACCTCCCAACTCCTGTACTCAATACTCTGACCAATAAAGGAAAGCATACTAAAAACCTTCACTGTCCTATCTACCTGCGACTCCACTTTCAAGGAGCTATGAACCTGCACTCCAAGGTCTCTTTGTTCAACAACACTCCCTAGGACCTCACCATTAAGTGTATATGTCCTGCTAAGATTTGCTTTCCCAAAATGCTGCACCTCGCATTTATTGGAATTAAACTCCATCTGCCACTTCTCAGCCCATTGGCCCATCTGGTCCAGATCCTGTTGTAATCTGAGGTAACCCTCTTCGCTGTCCACTACACCTCCAATTTTGGTGTCATCTGCCAACTTACTAACTATACCTCTTACACTCGCATCCAAATCATTTATATAAATGACAAAAAGTAGAGGGCCCAGCACCGATCCTTGTGGCACTCCACTGGTCACAGGCCTCCACTCTGAAAAACAACCCTCCACCATCACCCTCTGTCTTCTACCTTTGAGCCAGTTCTGTATCCAAATGGCTAGTTCTCCCTGTATTCCATGAGATTTAACCTTGCTAATCAGTCTCCCATGGGGAACCTTGTCGAACGCCTTACTGAAGTTCATATAGATCACATCTACTGCTCTGCCCACATCAATCTTCTTTGTTACTTCTTCAAAAAACTCAATCAGGTTTGTGAGACATGATTTCCCATGCACAAAGCCATGTAGACTATCACTAATCAGTCTTTGCCTTTCCAAATACACACACATCCTGTCCCTCAGGATTCCCTCCAACAACTTGCCCACCACCGAGGTCAGGCTCACTGGTCTATAGTTCCCTGGCTTGTCTTTACCGCCCTTCTTAAACAGTGGCACCGCGTTTGCCAACCTCCAGTCTTCCGGCACCTCACCTGTGACTATCGATGATACAAACATTTCAGCAAGACCCCCACCAATCACTTCTCTCGCTTCCCAGAGTTCTTGGGTACACCTGATCAGGTCCTGGGGATTTATCCACCTTTACCCATTTCAAGGTATCCAGCACTTCCTCCTCTGTAATCTGGACATTTTGCAAGATGTCACCATCTATTTCCCTACAGACTATATCTTCCATGTCCTTTTCCACAATAAATACTGATGCAAAATATTCATTTAGTATCTCCCCCATTTTCTGTGGCTCCACACAAAGGCCGCCTTGCTGATCTTTGAGGGGCCCTATTCTCTCCCTAGTTACCCTTTTGTTCTTACTATATTTGTAAAAATCCTTTGGATTCTCCTTAATTCTATTTGCCAAAGCTATCTCATGTCCCCGTTTTGCCCTCCTGATTTCCCTCTTAAGTATACTCCTACTTCCTTTATACTTTTCTAAGGATTCACTCGATCTATCCTGTCTGTACCTGACATATACTTCCTTCTTTTTCTTAACCAAACCCTCAATTTCTTTAGTCATCCAGCATTCCCTATATCTACCAGCCTTCCCTTTCACCCTGACAGGAATATACTTTCTCTGGATTTTTGTTATCTCATTTCTGAAGGCTTCCCATTTTCTAGCCGTCCCTTTACCTGCGAACATCTGTCCCCAATCAGCTTTCGAAAGTTCTTGCCTAATACCGTCAAAATTGGCATTTCTCCAATTTAGAACTTCAACTTTTAGATCTGGTCTATCCTTTTCCATCACGATTTTAAAACAAATAGAATTATGGTCGCTGGCCCTGCCTTATTTCCCAAGAGTAGGTCAAGTTTTGCATCTTCTCTCGTAGGTACATCCACATACTGAATCAGAAAATTGCCTTGTACACACTTAAGAAGTTCCTCTCCATCTAAACCTTTAACACTATGGCAGTCCCAGTCGATGTTTGGAAAGTTAAAATCCCCTACCATAACCACCCTATTATTCTTACAGATAGCGGAGATCTCCTTACAAGTTTGTTTCTCAATTTCCCTCTGACTATTGGGGAGTTTATACTACAATCCCAATAAGGTGATCATCCCTTTCTTATTTCTCAGTTCCACCCAAATAACTTCCGTGGATGTATTTCTGGGAATATCCTCCCTCAGCACAGCTGTAATGCTATCCCTTATCAAAAATGCCACTCCCCCTCCTCTCTTGCCTCCCTTTCTATCCTTCCTGTAGCATTTGTATCCTGGAACATTAAGCTGCCAGTCCTGCCCATCCCTGAGCCATGTTTCTGTAATTGCTATGATATCCCAGTCCCATGTTCCTAACCATGCCCTCAGTTCATCTGTCTTCCCTGTTAGGCCCCTTGCATTGAAATAAATGCAGTTTAATTTATTACTCCTCTCCTACCTTGTCCCTGCCTGCCCTGACCGTTTGACTCACTTCTGTTCTCAACTGGACCCGTCTCAGATCAATCTCTTTCCTCCACCACCCCCCCCCCCCCCCACCACCACCTTACTAGTTTAAATCCTCCCAAACAGTTCTAACAAATTTCCCTGCCAGTATATCAGTCCCCTTCCAATTTAGGTGCAATCTGTCCTTCTTGTACAGGTCACTTCTACCCCAAAAGAGAGATTCCAATGATCCAAAAATGTGAATCCTTCTCCCATACACCAGCTCCTCAGCCATGCATTCATCTGCTCTACTCTCCTATTCCTGCCCTCACTAGTTCCTAACACTGGGAGTAAACCAGATATAACTACCCTTGAGGACCTTTTTAAATTCCTACCTAACTCTCTGTAATCTCCCTTCAGAATCTCAACCTTTTCCCTTCCTATATCGTTGGTTCCAATGTGGACACTGACCTCTTGCAGGCCCCTCTCCCCTGTGAGAACATCCTGCACCCTCTCTGAGACATCCTTGATCTTGGCACCAGGGAAACAACACACCATTCTGCTTTTTCTCTGCTGGCCACAGAAACGTCTGTCTGTACCTCGGACTGCAGAATCCCCTAACACAATTCTTCTCTTGCAAGCCGACGTACCCCTCGTTGCATTACAGCCAGTCTCAATACTAGAAACTTGGCTGTTCATGCTACGTTCCCCTGAGAATCCATCACCCCCTACATTTTCCAAAACAGCATACCTGTTTGAAATGGGTATATCCACAAAACACTCCTGCACTAGCTACCTACCTCTCTTACCCTTCCTGGAGTTAACCCATCTATGTGACTATATCTGAGACTTCTCCCCCCCGCCCTTCCTATAACTACCATCCATCACATACTGTTGCTGTTGCAAATTCCTCGTTGCTTCTATCTGTCTCTGCAACCGCTCCACTCAATCTGATAAGATTCGCATCCAACAGCATTTATGGCAGATATAATCCGCAGTAACCCTTAAACTCTCTTTAAACTCCCACATCTGACAAGAAGTAAATCTCACTCTCCTTCACAATCTACAGACCCAGAAAATAACACTGTCTTATTCCTCTACAAACACTGCCCCAGGTTAAATTAATAGTTATATTTTAAGTTTAATCAAGAGACTTATCTCCAAAAACATATAATCAAGAAAGAATCCACTATACTCACTACTGCAGCTTTTCTCTTGGACAGACTTAAAACAACAATTAACTTATCTGATTCTGTGCTGTGAACTTCGCCCAACGGTTCCTCCAATATTAGTTGTGAATTTCACTGTTTGTTAATTTTCCCAGATGCACTCCGATGTCCAGAGATACACGAATTCAAACAGCAAAGGCAGTAACTGTGCAGGTTTTTTTTCTCTCTCTCTCTCTCTCTCCTGCACTGACCTCACCAGGTGCTTCCTTTGTCTGCTCTTCTCCCTTTTCAACTGCTGTTGTTTTGACTTTTTTTTCCCAAAGTTCCAAAACAATGCAACAGAATATAATACAGTAATTGCTGCTCCTGGAATTCGAGGAAATCACCTCCAACAACCTCAAATACCTCAACAAAAAAAGGAGCAGCTCTTACAGCCAGAAATTTTTCCCATTCTCCATCTTGGACTACCCCTAATGAAGCTCTGATTGTGTTGGATGCTATGTCTAATCTCACAGGAGTGGGCCCTTTTTGCTTTGCTCATAAAACTGACTTTTTAAAAAAAAATCACCGAACATCTGATACCTTTGGAAGTTTGCCACTCAAAAACTCTCACTCACATTGAGGGGAGTAGAGCTGCTGAAATAAGATACCATTTGCAGTCACACCTGTATAAAATCAGAGTGGTTGTCAGCACATATTAGCGTCCCTTTGTCCTTGATGGTCAAAAGGACATATGGTTACACATTCATTTATAGAGTCATAAAGCCATACAGCACAGAACAGACCTTTCAGTCCAACACATCCTTGACCAGATGTCCCAACCTGACCTAGTCCCATTTGCCAGCATTTGGCCCATATCCCTCTGAACCCTTCCTATTGATCCAGATGCCATTTAAAATGTTGTAATTGTACCCACTCTACCACTTCCTCTAGGAGTTCATTCCATACATGCACCATTGTCTGCATGAGAAAGTTCCCCTGAAGTTTCCTTTTAAATCTTTCCCCTCCCACCTTAAACCTATTCCCTCTAGTTTTGGACTCCCCCACCCTTGGAAAAAGACCTTGGCTGTTCACCCTGACCATGCCCCTCATGATTTTATAAACCTCTCTCAGGTTACCCCTCAGCCACCAATCCTCCAGGGTTAAAAAGCCCCAGCCTATTCAGTCTCTCCCTATAACTCAAACTCTCCAGTCCTGGCAACATCCTTGTAAATCTTTTCTGCACCCTTTCAAGTTTAACATTTTTCCCATGAAAGGATGTGCAAAATTATATGCAGCATTCTAAGAGTGGCCTCTCCAATGTCCTGTACAACCACAGCATGATTTCCTCCTCCTATAATCAAAGCACTGGCCAACGAAGGCAAGTGTGCCAAATGCCTTCTTCACCAACCTGTCTGACTGGACAGAATCAACATGGATTTATGAAGGGGAAATCACATTTGATAATATTGGATTTATTCAGTATGAGGGAATCAGTGGGTGTGGTATGTCTGGGTTTTCAGAAGGCTTTTGGTAAAGTCCCACACAAGGTTTAAGAACAAACTGAAAGTGTATAGAGAGAGAGTGCAGCGCAGGTTCACTGGACTGACCCCAAGAATAGTGGGACTATTCGAGAGGATGAGATTAAAAAAAGAAGGCCTGTATTCTTAGGATTTCAGACACATGAGAGGCTGTTCCAGAGAAATTTAATAAATTCTTAAGGAATAGACAGAGTAGGTGCAGATGTGGGTCTACAACCAAGGGGAAACACAGTCGGAATAAAACCCAAGCTATTAAGGACTGAGATGAAGAGGACAGTGGATGGCAAATCTTTGGAATCCTCTACCTTAGAGACCCGTGGAAGCTCAAGAGAGAGACTTGTAGATTTCTAATTGGTGATGACATTCAAGGAATGTTTTTTCTTTTATTCATCAATGGGATTTGGGTGGTGTTGGTTGGGCCTGTCCCTAGTCACCTGAGAAGGTGCAGGTGAGCTGCCTTTCTGAAGCACTGTAGTCAGTGTGCTGTAGATAGACAATGCCATTAGGGAGGGAGGTCCAGGATAGGTCAAATGGGAGTAGCAAAGGCAATATAACATCGAGGTAGATGATCAGCCATGATCTAGAATGGCACAATAGGGTCAAGGGGGAGAGGAATGGTGCACACCTGCTCCTCAGAAATCCACACAACTTAAATGGCATTGGTTAAAAGTAATTCCTTGTGTAACAGTGCAACTGAGGGAAGTGATCATGTGTGCAAGGTCAAACATTTCTAGACAGTCTGAAACTATTCTCAAATGGCACATTTTTTATTAACCAGGCAATTCAATATGAAGTAGGCTTCACATGAACCCGTGAATACAACACAATTATTAGCAACTAACGAAAGTGTTGCTAGCATACATCCAACCAGCAGGAGTGACTCAAAGATAGTTGGTACTACGTTAACTACCACTATATATACCAAGGCATCATTTACAAAGCTGCTATTATTCAGTGGCGGATTGTTTGTTGTTGCATGGAGTTAGTTCACACATTTCAGGTCAGAAATTACTGCTGGACCAAGGGAAAGTTTGCTTCAGTGTTCATAGTAGACAGTAACTGCGTATGCAACATTAGAAGGAGTGCAACATTCAAATTTCAAGTCAGACCCAAAGTGCAAACACCTGTAATAAAAGAACCAATTGACAATATATGTAATTCCCAATTATTTATAGAAAGTGGTGCAGAGGTCTGAACTGAATTAGGAGAAAAATAAGCAACTTGTCAAGTGACGAGCTACATTAACCTACTGTCATATTCTATTTGAAATTGCTGCAGTGCAGTTTTGAAGGTGTGCAAATCTGAGTTCAGAAAAGTAGAGCTACATTCAATCAGATATTGTATATTGATCGAAGGCAATTCTACTGATTCAATGAGAGACTTCAAAGCAGATTGCAGGAGATAGATGAGCTACTACTAAGTAATGAAAGGCCCCTAATTAAAATACTGTGCGGTTTTAATTGACATGCCCATTGATTGGGAGGAGAAAGTGAGGACTGCAGATGCTGGAGATCAAAATGTGAAAATGTGTTGCTGGAAAAGCGCAGCAGGTCAGGCAGCATCCAAGGAGCAGGAGAATCAACGTTTCGGGCATAAGCCCTTCTTCAGGAATGAGGAAAGTGGGCCAAGCAGGCTAAGATAAAAGGTAGGGAGGAGGGACTTGGGGGAGGGGCGTTGGAAATGCGATAGGTGGAAGGAGGTCAAGGTGAAGGTGATAGGCCGGAGTGGGGTGGGGGCAGAGAGGTCAGGAAGAAGATTGCAGGTTAGGAAGGCGGTGCTGAGTTCGAGGGTTGGGACTGAGACAAGGTGGGGGGGGAGGGGAAATGAGGAAACTGGAGAAATCGGAGTTCATCCCTTGTGGTTGGAGGGTTCCTAGGCGGAAGATGAGGCGCTCTTCCTCCAACCGTCGTGTTGCTATGGTCTGGCGATGGAGGAGTCCATGGACCTGCATGTCCTTGGTGGAGTGGGAGGGGGAGTTGAAGTGTTGAGCGACAGGATGGTTGGGTTAGTTGGTGCGGGTGTCCCAGAGGTGTTCTCTGAAACGTTCCGCAAGTAGGCGGCCTGTCTCCCCAATATAGAGGAGGCCACATCGGGTGCAGTGGATGCAATAAATGATGTGTGTGGAGGTGCAGGTGAATTTGTGGTGGATATGGAAGGATCCCTTGGGGCCTTGGAGGGAGGTAAGGGGGGAGAGGTGTGGCTGCAAGTTTTGCATTTCTTGCGGTTGCAGGGGAAGGTGCCGGGAGTGGAGGTTGGGTTGGTGGGGGGTGTGGACCTGACGAGGGAGTCACGGAGGGAGTGGTCTTTTCGGAATGCTGATAGGGGAGGGGAGGGAAATATATCCCTGATGGTGGGGTCTGTTTGGAGGTGGTGGAAATGACGGCGGATGATACACTGGACATGGAGGTTGGTTGGGGTGGTAGGTGAGGACCAGTGGGGTTCTGTCCTGGTGGAGATTGGAGGGGCAGGGCTCAAGGGCAGGAGCGGGAAGTGGAGAAGATGCGGTGGAGGGCATCGTCGACCACGTCTGGGGGGAAATTGCGGTCTTTGAAGAAGGAGGCCATCTGGGTTGTACGGTATTGGAACTGGTCCTCCTGGGAGCAGATGCGGCAGAGACGAAGGAATTGGGAATATGGGATGGTGTTTTTACAGGGGGCAGGGTGGGAGGAGGTGTAGTCTAGGTAGCTGTGGGAGTCGGTCGGTTTATAGTAAATGTCCGTGTTGATTTGGTCGCCCGAGATAGAAATGGAAAGGTCTAGGAAGGGGAGGGAGGAGTCTGAGACGGTCCAGGTGAATTTGAGGTCGGGTTGGAAGGTGTTGGTAAAGTGGATGAACTGTTCAACCTCCTCGTGGGAGCATGAGGCAGCGCCAATAGTCATCGATGTAGCAGAGGAAAAGGTGGGGGCTGGTGCCAGTGTAGCTGTGGAAGATGGACTGTTCCACATATCCTACGAAGAGGCAGGGCATAGCTGGGGCCCATGCGGGTGCCCATGGCTACTCCTTTGGTTTGGAGGAAGTGGGAGGATTGGAAAGAGAAGTTGTTCAGGGTGAGGACCAGTTCAGTCAGTCAAAGGAGGGTGTCAGTGGAAGGGTACTGGTTGGTACGGCCATTGATTACTAACACAGGCTCTCTCTGAACAATGGAAGCAAAGACAAGAACCTTCAAGACTTCAATGATAAAAAGAACAGTAAAGGTTGTTCTAAATGGACATAATTGTACTTGTTAAGATTTTTAAAAACTTCAAAATACCATCCAGGTGAAATGAAAACAAAATAAATCTGGATTTATTCTGTGCACATAGGGTGGGAAAAATATTTTAAAATACTATCAGATTCCACAAAACTCTAATATTAAAATCTGTTAGTAGCTGCCGATAAATCAAAAAAGGCTTTTGCAAGAGAGGCATGGTCCTAATACTAATACATTCAGAAACCCCCATTTACACTGCTAAAATCAGGCTCATATTTGCCACGAATGTACTTCATGAATAAATTGAGACGCATCACAGAGCCTCATCACAAATGCAACATTGAGCATCAATTTAATTTGAAAGCAAAAAAAAAGTACAGGAAAAAGGTCACATTACAACATCCCAAATGTCTGAAAGCACTTTGCACAGAACGCGGACTTTGGAAATGCAGCCACTCTGGTCTATCTGATAACTACTTATTGATTTCATGGTTGGCTAACAGATGACCAGCTTTGAAGACTTGCCCATGAAGCACCCAATGATCTAGGCAATAGGGAACTATCACCACAACAATTATTGGATTTGACCAAGAAAAGGAATGATTACAATCTCCATGATGATGGATACACTTCCTTGTTGGGTAAGCGATGATTCTGTTTTCTAAAAATCAGGTCTAACAAGTAGCACGCTAATGCTTTGAAAGGAATAAAAACAACACCTCCTATATAGAAACTACTTAAATCCTTTCTTCCCTATGGAGTGCTGCTCCTTATAATTAACCTCAGCGCATTTAAAGGAGGAGAGATCAAGTGACACCAGATATCAGTAGCAGACATTTCGAAAAACAATAAATAAAGTCTAGTCGCTGTTCAATTCTGCCTCAGCGCCTCCTGACCTGTGCTACAGATACAAGTCAACCCAACCCCAAAGGGTTTTGCCACTGAAGAGAAGACCAGGATTGTCTTTCATTCAAGTTAAGTCTAGCTTACAGGAAAAATGCATGTAACTACTCCAGAGACAGAACATTTATTAATCTGTAACTCACAGGAGATAGATCCCTCAAGACATCAGGCCAAAATGTGGCTGTCGACAAAAACTAATGAGATGTTAGGTTGCCTAAAAACAGGCATGGAGTGTAGATCAAAGGAAATAGTGCTGCCCCAATATAGACTGCTGGCTACAGCTGGAATATTGCACACAATTCTGTAACCCCACACCAAAGGAAGAAACTAGAGCTAAGCTGGAAAAAGAACAAAGAAGAATCACTAAAAGACTCCGGGCACTCGAGAATAAAAACACATGAGAATAGACTCCAAGGAGCCAAAAGCCTTCCCATTGCCAAGGGGATGAGTGCAAAGGGATGGGTTTGGAGTTATCAAATGAATATGGCTCAGAAAATGTTGATGATCAGAAAGATCTGGAAGAATCAATACAGGATAAACAAGAAATAAGGGGTTGTAGGCTTGCTATACCGAGGAGGTTGGAGTCAAAAACAAAACTGCAGATGCTGGAATCCAAGGTAGACAGGCAGAAGGCTGGGAGGACACAGCGAGCCAGGCACATCAGGAGGTGGAGAAGTCGACGTTTCGGATGTAACCCTTCTTCAGGGCTGTCAGGACAGTGGCTTGCATCTGGTCAAAGTGAAATGAGGCAAATATTTTTGGTTACAACTGTGGAGGTCAGACTGAACAGTTTGGTCTGGAGGGTTTCTATGTTTTCTATTGAGAAATGAACTAATCTAAAGTACTCGTTTGTAACTGCTCAGGCTATGGCCAAGCATCGTTGTTGTGATGCCAGACGGCAGCGGAAAATCAAGGTCTGCTTTAGTTCCGAATTCAAAAGTGGTTCAAAAAGTTCTTAGACACAGTCTGTCTAGAATCAGAGGCTAAGTGCAACACAAAATTAATCAGATGCAGCTTGGAAACCCTCCTGTCAAAACCGCCACTGAAGGGTTTAAGCACATGGAACAGCAAAGAATTTAGTAGCAGCCATAACGTAAGAGCTCAAATTTCCACTCACATGATTCATTGATTATACTTCATGACAGTGAGTTGAGTTCAGCGACAGGCTATTCACACTTGGGGCCTGCATTTATTCCCTTCTCCTCTACTTTCCTGACAATTATGCATGCCATAATGTGGGCAGAGTATTCTTTGATAGCACTGTGAATTTTATCACTCTGAACAAAGTTTCAGAAACATTCCAGGATCTGATTGAAATACAATTAGCTGGGCAGAGTCAGTTGGCTGGACAGCTGGTTTGTAGTCCAGAGCAATGCCAACAGCATGGTTCAATTCCCACACTGCCTGAGATTACCATGCAGGACTCTCCCCTCACTCTCACCCTCTCCCCTCATTTGAGGCGTGATGACAGCAGCCTTTAGTCTGGTAAGACTATGGCGACTTCACCTTTTATCATCAACTGGGATCATACCAGGGAAAATAAGTGTTTTAGATAGATTGTCAAGCCAGTTGGAAAATATTAAAATGAGAGTTCAACATGTTGTGATCCCAGCTGATGGTAGATCCCAGAGTGAACTCCAGTCTCATACATTGTGTTTATCCTTTGCACTTGGTTACTGTGGGAGCTCAGCTCTGGAACGTACTTACACCAAGCTGCAAAAGTTCTTGAATAGAACAACATTAATTTATTATGCAAATGAGAAAGTAAAAGCAATATAAGAAAGGCATTAACACAAACAACAAAGCAAAGTTTCAACCTGTTTCCCAATATTTTCTCTCTGATACTTAACCCTAGAGAACTCCAACATCTCAACACTTCAATTTCTTAACTGGCTCTGTGTTTTTTTTAAATCTCCCTCCCCCTTGGATGACTGAGACAGTTTGAGATTCCTGTCAGACTCTGCTGGTATGACCCTTTCCCAGTTTTCAATCAGATAGCTGGAAACCTCCAAATATAGAGGCACAGTCAACCTGGATGATGTTTCACAGACTAAAACCACTTCACTCGGGGGAGTACTTCCCCTCAACTGAAACCTTGCTTTTCCTGTGAGGAGGAAACCATTCCCCTTTCTGAACTAAGCTCCTGATTATTCAGAAGGGAACTCAAATACTAAACTAATGTCTCTGGTGTAAACCTGGCAGTACGAGCATTCAATTGATTCATATAAATTGAATTTATTGTTACGCGTACCGAGACACAGTGAAAAACTTCATCTTGCGAGCAATGCAGGCAGGTCACAGCGTTAAGTAGCATAGATAATAAATAATAGGTAAACAACGGTAAAAACAAAAACACTGATAATGTTAACACTTTGAGAGTCCATTCAGTATTCTAACATCGGTAGGGTAAAAACTGTTGCGAAACTGGCTGGTGCACGTTTAGGCTTCTGTTCCTTCTCCATGTAGAAAAACATTACCAGGGTGGGATAGACTTTGAGAATACTGGCGGCCTTTCTTTGACAGCGGGCCAGGTAGATGGATTCTATAGATGGGAGGTTGGCCTTTGTGATTGTCCGAGCCGAGTTCACCACTCTCTGTAACTGTCTCTGATCTTGAATGGTACAGTTGCCATACCAGGTAGTGATACATCCAGGCAGTATACTCTCGATGGCGCACCTATAAAATTTGGCAAGGGTATTCGCCGTCATGCCAAATTTCCTCAGCTGCCTGAGGAAGAGGAGGAGATGTTGTTGGGCCTTTGTAACCTGTGCGTCCCAATGAAGAGTCCAAGAGTCATATCACAGGCATCTGACTGGTAACATGCCATCTTAGAAATGTTACATTTACATCACTGTTCCAAATGACTTTGACCTTTCAAAATGAATTATCTTCACATAACTGACCAGAATCCATCTATTTTAAAATCCAAATCCCAAATGAAAATTTTACATAATTATACACCTTTTATCACACCCAAGTTTGAGTCTCCATGATGCAAAGCCTTTCCCATTACCTTCCAATTTTGCACAATGTTCCAGTTTGTCTGTCTTCTATATGGTTTTACTTACTTGTCTATTTCTTTTGCAAATCTCAACAATGCAGCCTTGAAGGATTTTGGTTTGGCCTGAGCATTCATATAACTGCCCAATTCTGCTCCCCAAAAGCTCACATGATTGGTTAAGTGGGGGTAGCAAATGGATATTGGGGAGGACGATTAAAAACCAGTTGGGTGCATCAGCTTCAATGCTGTCATCTTGAGAAACAAATGGTCAGCACTTCCACCAAACTGATTTCAAAATTTATATCAAGCCTAGACAGGACCCCCTACCTCCTTTGGGCATCCTGCACTGCGGCTGGAAGATCTCTCCTACTCAGAAAGGTGTCAAATGAATTCTAGAAGGAAGGAGCTTATACCTGTATCTCATTGTACCTGTTATGGAAGGCAGAGTAGACAATGCACTTTTTGATGCGTAGGATTTACTCACCTGAAATTCTCTCTCAGTAAGCTTTGCACAGTCAGAAAAGAGAGATCACATCCAGAGTGAGTCATGGCCTGACTGAGAATAACGTTCAGGGAATTTGGAGGCAGAATGAGAGTTTGGTGCAGGGGAGAAGAGATGGCTTTTGCTTGGTTTTTCTTTGACTCATGGTTTGTAAAGATTTTTTTAAAGCAGGATCAATTGAACTCCAGGTTCAGGGACCCTGCACAGAACAGTGACAATCACAAGTATTATGGACCAGACCAAACCCCCTTCAAGTATCTCAAGGAGACAGCCTGGACCCTAAGGCAAGTGCAAGGTGCTGTGTTCCAGATGTAATTCGATTGGTTACATTAGTCAGCTTTAAGCAAAGCACACTTTATTCTTACTTTATAGTTACAATCCAAAAACTTTAGCTCTACTGGAAAAGTTAACAGAATAGTAGACAACTTAACTACTAAACAGTAACTGTTCCAAATTAGTAACATCCCATTAACACACCCTTGACTAAGGCAAAACAGATTATCTAATATGCGATGTTTCGCCTGTCCAGGAGGAAAGAATATCAAAAGAAAATTCAGGCTGAGAGAGAACTCAGGCATTTTGCTGTAAAAGGGATTGATATACAGAAGCTTCAAAACCCCAACAACTGCTAACAACTAAACTAAAGCCCTGGTTCCCACCCATTCATTCTGCTTCTATTGTTCCAACATTTTAAAAAAATCTCCAAGGCCTCGCAAACTGTTTAATTTATTGGCTTTGGAGCAGACTACTCATGGTCTCTGTCTCAATCTTTCTTCATCATAAAAAATCCAGCATAAACTACATCTCTTAAAGCCATGGTATGGTGACACAGATGAACCGTAAATTCACTGGTGAGCAATAGCTACTAACTTATTAGAATTTACTTTCAGATTGAAGGTAGTAGATGAAATATTTACAGGCTACAAACTAAAAGACCATTACAAAATTTTTAAAACTCAAGTTAAGAATTAAATAATTAAAACAGAGATGGTAGGCCAGATGATGTGTTATAAACTGCATGATGAGGGAGCTGCATAGTGACCACATCTATGGCGTGCGCTGATTATATGAGGTACTCTGGCTCACAGTCGATGAGCTGGAGTCTGAGTTTCAAACACTGCGATACATCAGGGAGCAGGACAGTTATCTGGATGCTGTATTTCAGGAGGTAATTACACCTCTTCGATTAACTGCCTTGAATTCAGTCAGTGGTTAGGAACAGGAGGGTGTGCCAATGAATAGAGAGGGGGATCCAGGAGGTAGTGCTGAAGGAGCCTCATCCCTTCAGGTTGTCTAACGGGTGAGATTCTTACTGTCCGAGTGAAGAAAGGTGATGTTGTAGGGAGGATGAGCAAATTGAACTTAGCACCACGGTACAGGACGCCAATCAAGAGAGGAGAGAAAGAGTAGTGTAATTGTAATCAGGGATAGTATATTCAGGGAATACTCAATGCTCTGTGACCAGGAATGAGTCCCAAAGTGAGTGTTGCCTGCCCAGGTTCAGGATATCTCAGCTGGACTGCAAAGGATCTTTGAGAAGGAGGGGAAAGATTCAATTGTTTTTGTATGTGTTGGTACCAAAAATATAGGTAGAAATAAAAAGGAGGTTCTGCTGAGGGAATATGAGGAGCTAGGGGTTAAATTAAAAAGCAGACCAAAATGGTAATCTCTGGATTACTACCTGAGCTATGTGGAAGTTGGTACAGGGTCAACAAGATCAAAGAAGTAAATGTGTGGCTCAAAGATTGATGTAGGAGAAATGGGTTTAAATTCATGTGACACAGGCACCAATATTGGTGAAGGAGAGAGCTTTTGTGATGGAATGGGCTCCACTTGAATCATGCTAGGACCAGAATCCTAGTGAATTGCATAACTCGGGCTGTAGAGAGGAGTTTAAACTAAATAGTAGGGGATAGGGAATTCAAATTATGGAAAAGGTTAATCTTCCAGAACAACTACTGGGACAGAGAGTATGGAATGAGTCAGGAATTTGATAAGGTGCTTCATAGGAAGCTGCAGCACCTCGTGATAAGAACTTACGGTGTTGGGAACAAAAGTCCTGGCATGGATAGGGGTCTGGCTGGGAGAAGGCAGAGGGTGGGGTCAAAGGGGTCTTTTTCAGGATGGCATCTGGTGTCTGATGGAGTTCCACAGGGGTCAGTGTTGGGACCATAACTATTCTCGTTATATACTAACAATCAGGGCGATGGAACGGAGGGCATTGCTGCCAAGTTTGCAGGTGACCCAAAGATAGGTGGAGGGACCAGGTAGTTGAGGAAGCAGTGACTTGGACAGGGTAGGAGAGTGGGCAAAGAAGTGGGAAAGTGTGAGATCATGCACTTTGGCAAGAAGAATAGAAGCACAGAAATCTGAAACACAAAAGGACTTAGGAGTCTTAGTTCAGGATTCTCTTAAAGTTAGCAGGCAAGTTCAAATGGCAAGTTAGGAAGTCAAAAGCAATGTTAGCATTCATTTCAAGAGGGCTAGAATACAAGGGGAAGGATGTACTACTGAGACTGTGTAAGACTCAAGTCAGCCTGCATTTGGAATATTGTGAGCAGTATGAGATCTGTAACTAAGGAGGGATGCACTGACCTTGGAAGGGGTCCAGAGGATGTTTATAAGAATGATCCGTAGGATGAACGGATGGGAGGAGTGGTTGAGGACTCTAGGTCTACACTCTATAGAGTTTAGAAGGATCAGTGGGGGATCTGATTGAAATTTACAGAATATTGAGTGGCCTGGGAAGAGTGGACATGAGGAAGATGTTTCCATTAGTAGGAGAGACTAGAACGAGGGCACGGCCTCAAAGTGAAGGGACAACCCTTTAGAACTAAGATGAGGAGGAATTTCTTCAGCAACTGCGTGGTTAATCTGTGGAACTCACTGCTGCACAGGGCTATGGAGTCAAGTCATTGACTGTATTTAAGACAGAGATAGAGAAGTTAGTGATTGGTAGGGGGATCAAGGCTACTGGAAGACGACAGGAGGATAGGTTTGTACCATCCACAATCGAATAGTTGAGCAGACTTGATTGGCCAAATGGCCTAATTCTGTTTCTTAAGGTCTACTTCAGTAGAAAAAGAAATTGTATTCTTGAGAGGAAAAGATAGCTTAATCTTTGATCATATTGTTTTAGTTTGATTGTATGAGTACAACATTTAGAGAACGACATTCAGACCTGGGTATATTGTGAAGCAATAAACTAAGGTAGGCAGCAACATGAAACCTGAACACATTTGAGTGCATTGCCAGATTGCATTGCAGTGTATTACAAGGCAGTAGGCGCAATCTCTAGCCTTGATTTGGAGAAGCCGGTGTTGGACTGGGGTGGACAAAGTTAAAAATCACACAACACCAGGTTATAGTCCAACAGGTTTAACTGGAAGCACTAACTTTCTGAGCGCTGCTCCTTCATAATCTCTAGCCTGTTGAATATAAAACTCAGGAGCTTACTGACTTAGCCATGAGATTTCACTTTCCATTTAAAAGATCAAAGCAGTGATGTGGGACCAAGGACGCTGCTGATCAGATGACTTATTTCTGAATTCTGTTGTAGATCCCAACAAGTGCATGGAGATCGATAGCATGATCAGCTCTGGTCATGTAATGGGCAATTCATAGCTGTGTATAGATTGGGAATTCTCTTGATCGGAAACAGAAGAAGCTTACAATATGTTCAAAAGGTTAAAACAGAGCTTTTAAAATGATCTGGCTGTGAAGAGCCACGTGTGGTCCTCAGTCAGGAACTTTTTTCAGGATCATGGTTTATTGCTCCATAAAAATGAGGCTTCGGCTGAAACTTGAGAAGCTGGGTCATTTGCTCAAAACCACCCATATCAAGGAAGTCCACAAAGTTAAAAACATGTTAATTAAAATTAGAGAATAAAGTGAGGATTAGGGGACATGTTATTAGCTACCTTAACTTGCAAAAGAGATTTCAGGCTGAACTCTTATTGCACATGCTCATGACGAGTCACAGTACAAAGTGTAAGTCAGAAACCCCAAGCCCTCAAATGTCCCTTCAAGCACTGAACTGAATGGAAACCAGTCATCTCTGTCCATTACACAAGTCCAGCAGTAGATTTACAAACAATAAAAGGTGTACTGAGCTACATAAGAGTTATGCAATATCCAATCGCTATCACTGTATTGCCTATGTCAAATCAAAATCACAAATGATCAGATTTTGCAACAACAAACTGAAATTCAACATTTCATTTTTTTCGAGCACCCTTTCATTATGGAATGAAATCTTCATTTACAACAAGAACCCTTCAATTATGTCTGGTGGGTGGTTAGGAGACCAAGAACAAGAGGAGAGAAGGCTCGCTCAGCACCAGACACAAGTCTAGCTTACATCATTTCCTGGCACTTGCAACAGCACATTTCAAAACATGGCACGTGGTCCACATTATCCAGCCTTTTCACTGGCAGCTGGAGCTACTTTGCATGAATATCAACCCATAGCATGATTAATTTCCCTTCAGTAATCAGAAAATAAAATCCAGATATATGACTTACCCAAGTAAGGGATGCAGGGAACCATCCTCAAGCTGCTGATGAATTCACGCATTCTCTTGTAGTTGTCTTCTTTAGTTACTAAATAGTCCAGCTTCTCAAACGTAGCTTTGTCTTTTCGACTGACTAGCTGCAGAGTACGAAACAGACAAAGTTCACTGATGAGATCCTTATGAGCCAGAAGTTAAATTAAATATCATTTTGCCAACAATAGGTTTAACGATCTAGGAATAGATAGCAATAAAAAGCACAAGGTGAAAAGTAGCATCTAAAAAGATGGAAGGAATTAAAGTCAAGTACTTTTCGATTGTTGGGAGGTGTGGGGAGGCAGGCACTAGATAGTGGCTTCTGCACAAAGGATCTTGTGCTAAAGGGTCTTGTTGTGCAGTGGTAGTGTCCTTACCTCTGGGTCAGAAGAAATGGGCTGAAGTGTCACCTGCCCCAGAGGTCTACAATGTGTTTGAAACAGGTTGGTTAAAACTATTTGAGGTACCTTGTGATACAACTGGAGTCTGACTCCCAATCATAAGATGGTGTTCTCAAATGCCATCACCCTCTAAAGCTTTCACAGCATCTTGGATATCCGGGCTTTGCCTTTTTAAAAGGGGCAGTGCATTCGTTAATTTGTTTATTAGCTTTATTACTGTCCTTTAGGACAGTCAATTAATTAATTTGTTCACTTGTTTATCCTTTATTGAGAGAAGTATATTACAAAGTTCAGCCTATTGTCATAATTGTTGGATGACCAGCCATACTGCACATAATGTTCTACACGCTCTGTTTTATTGCTCACTGCAGCAATAGACTTGATGCCACCATCCTGTTCCAATGTAGGGATCTACAGGACCTATCTGGTCTGGTATGAAGACAGAGTACTTGGTCGTGTAATGAGAGAAAGCTCTTGTGCTGGTTTGTTGCAGGATAGTAAACCATGTACAAGGTACACTGGTGTGACTGACAATGTGACAAAGACCATTTGGAAGGCAGGTCATTGTTCTTCCATCAAGTTACATCAATACGAAGACTGCTGCATAAGGCAATCATCAATATTAACTCTTTCAGCCCCTTACACAACGCAGATCGCTTTTTAAAAACCTCCTGTTGGAAGCTGAGTAGATGCAGGCCTGGTCAGTTCTTGGCTGAGACACCACCTGGGAATTTAAGGTGCAGTAAGCTTTTGCTTCCAGCAGAGGCTGCTCATGTCACCACTGTCCACATGGACTCTGCCACACAATTGTCAAGCCTTCCCTAGGAACATTATTATAATTTGACAAGTTTCCTTTGTAGTTCTGTTTTAGTTACAGAGGCAGTTTAAAAGGCTGTTAATGATTTAATTTATTTATTTGGTTGTAGTTTACTCAGTGGAGGGTAAAGACTCAACTCTCTCAGCCCTTTTGGAAAGGTTTGGGTTCCCACGGCTGGCTTGAGCAATTCCCAATTAGGTCAGTCAGTAGCTTAACAAGGTTTTTAACCCCATAGTCTGCCTCCAGTTGATATACTGTACATAGTTCTGGAATCTACATTATAGGAGAGAAGTGACTGAACTGGAGAGGGTGCAGAGGAGATTTACCAGGATGTTGCCTGGGGTGGAGAGTTTTAGTTATGAAGAGAGATTGAATAGACTGCAGTTATCTTCCTTGGAGAACGGGAGACTGACAGGGGACATGACTGAGATGTATAGAATTAAAAGGGGCATAGACAGGGAAGAACCTTTTACCCTTGGCAGAGAGAACAATGATCAGGGGCATGGGGGGTTGGTTAATTTTAAAGTAAGGATCAGGAGGTTTAGAGGAAATGTGAGGAAAATAACTCTTACCCAGGAGGATGGTGGGAAGCTGGTACTCACTGTAAAGATTATACAGGGATAACACCTCATAACCGTTAGGAAGTATTTAGATGTACTCTTTCAAGGCCAAGGTATACAAAACTAAGGCCGGGTGCTGAAAAATGGGATTAGAATAGTTAGATGGGTGTTTGTGACTGGCAAAGATGTGATGGGCTGAAGGGGCTTTTCTATGCTATAGGCCTCTAGGCTACTAGGACACATTGGCCTGAGTTTTGCCTACAGCCATACCAGTCTGAAAACACCAAATCTTAGAGAAAAAGATTGGAGTTTATGGGTTTATGCCTGGTTGGTAATTGAATGGGTGATGACCTGGATATAGTAGCTCCACGTGGTGGGTGGCGGTAATCTACAAGAATTACTGTATACTCTGGCTGTTTTTTTTCCAGTAAGTGGTACCAGACTGAAACGGAATAGTTTCTTTTGGAAAGTAAAAGCAAAAAGAGAAAGAGCAGACTTGGTGATGACATGTACAAGGAAAGAATTGATATTTCCTTTGTGAATGACAGTGTCTTGTCCTGTTGTAGTTGACAAAATTGAACTGGAGTTATGTTGCATTTCTTGAGATCAAACCCGGTGTTTTGGAATCTTGAAAGTTAACTGTACATTCTCAATGTCTGCCAAGAAGAGTGTTACAAATTATATGTATAAGTACACTGTGGCTGGAAAAATACATCAACCACTTTCGCTTACGACAAACAGGAAGACTAGAGTAACTCCAGACACCGACTAAAACCTCATTCGTGCCAAGGTACATTAGACCATGTTTTAAGCATTTAACACATTTTTGGAACAAACTGATTTTGAAAAGTTCACCTACTCAGCTTGAAAGCTCTTTTCCCCTTTACCTTGCAAAATGAAAATTGAAATGCTACTAGCTCATGCTTCTTCAAATGTACAAATTCTGAAAAAGTGCACTCACACAACTCTGTGACAATTATTCCTTTCCTCCCACCCCCCCAATTTGCAATGTTTCTGAGAATCATTTATCATGTCAGCTCTTTGAGACCCTCCATGCTTAGCCTGAGATGCAAACTTCAATAATATAATTTGGTGGGTTGCTAACATTTCACAACAGAATTTTGAATATTCATGTATTAACTTTGTGCTGATCTCAAGTTACTGAAGGATCCTCGTCACCTTTGCATCAAACACCGTTTCCCATTTGCTAATTGGATATGCACAAGGATTTAATGGCTGTGCCCAGAGTATCAAACACAGCAGGTCAGGCAGCATCCAAGGAGCAGGAGAATCGACGTTTCGGGCACGAGCCCTTCTTCAGGAAAGCAGGGCTCATGCCCGAAACGTCGATTCTCCTGTTCCTTGGACGCTGCCCGACCTGCTGCGCTTTTCCAGCAACACGTGATCAGTTCTGATCTACAGCATCTGCAGTCCTCACTTTCTCCCCAGAGTATCAAACCATCACTTCAGAACAACTTCACACAGAACTCTTCTGTTCCCCAAGTGAATTTGCTTTAGCTGCATGAAGATATGGATAAAATATACCTCATTGTGCAAATGTTCAGCCATCCAGCATCTCTTTAAGCAGCTGAGGGTTAACATTTATTCGATAATTCTCCTCAGAATCAGGAATACTCTATAATGTTAGACACACTATACAAACACAAACTATTGTTAGATTTTCTAATTTATGTTATATTATGGACAGTTTGAGGTGGTACGTACAAATCTCTCAGAACCCCAAGTTTATTTCACTTTACAGTGTGAACAGGTGGTAAAGTTTGTTGAGTGAAATTCAAACGTAAATCGGAATGCTGAAATGTCAATTTCTTAATCAAATGATTCAATTTTGCAATTTGTTTAATAATTGAAATCGCTTGTTTAAAATTCATTCACAAATTGTACACTGAAGAGAATGTGCTATAATATGTGTATTGTATAACTAGTAATTAAAACAGAGTCCTTGGTTTCACTGCTATTTTTCTCATTTTAGAAGGATCTGTTAAACTGATGCAAATAATTTAAATTTAAAATCATAAGGAACATTATTTTATTAAATTTTTCTCAAGAATGTTTTTTAAAGTGTTAGAAGTTCACAATTGTCTTAACCACATTTTTCAAAGAGACCTTCCCTTTGAAAGCAGCACTTTAATTACAGACAAAAAAGAACTGACTAGTTACTTTACCTTTGTAGCCAGTCAGTCAGTTGTGGATATGGCCAAGACAAGATGTTGCAGCTCAACTTACACTTAAGTTGGCAAAAATCCATGATTAGTCAGATAACTTAATCTTATTTTGGACAGGCTTGATAGACCAGGTGGTCTTTTTCTTATTGTTAAATTGGTGCATAAACAATTTGATTCTCAGCAGAGACAGGGCAGGGGTGACATTAAATCAAGAAAAGGGGTCTGGCAAAATTGGAAACCAAATCTCTCTGAAGATTTAGTGGCTTCCCCAAGCAAATTATTGTCAACAGAAAATTGTCAATCATACAGCATGTTAGCAATTGGGTAACTTACAGATTTTCTTTCCTGAAGTGGACTTTGATGCAGTCTCAATTTAGGAAGAGTTAACCTACTGACAGAGGGGTAGTTGATCAACTAAATGGCTGAGTAAATATAAAGGGGATGCAGGTGGTAGGATGTGTGGAATCAGCTGTGACTGAGCAGTCAATGAAAGCTGTCTACAAGGGAAATTTGTCTTGAGCTCTATTTCACCAAAAGGCATTGATCTGAGTTGACATACAGTATGAGATACTCTCACATGACAGCTGATCCAATTGCTTCAATATGGTCCAATGTATGGACACTGTAAGCTATGCACAAACAGAACGTGTAACAGTAGGATTCAATGTAATAACAGAGAAAAGGGAATTGAAATTTATTACCCAAGTAATTCTACTACAAGGCAATAAAGAAAAAAAAACTTCTATTTCTGAACTCAACCCAGACCCTAAGATGTGACATTCAACCTCAGGATAGGAAAATCTCACTCTGCTTTCCCCACTGTGTATTGACCATGGATTCCAGTTAGGAAGACAACAATCTCATTACTTAAACTGCTGATAGACTTTTACAGATTGATTTATTGTGTGAATTTTGACTTTAGAAAGTTTAAAAAAATTGGCCTTGTCTTTAGTGTAGAAAAATAATAATAATGATGACAAGGGTGGAGGGGAAGTCAGAGAACATAGCCAGTTAGGATTAATATGAGTAGAGACATTTTCACACAGAAGAAATCTTTGGAGTTGTATACCAGAGGCTCTGTGGAAGCCCAGGTATTGAGTATGTACAAGATTGAGGTTGATAGATTTCTAGACGTTATTGATATCACTAGATATGGGGATAGCCTGATAAAATGGTGGTGTTGTTGAAGTTGATGATCGAGAGCAGCACAGCAGGATCAAGACATTAAATGGTCTGTTTTTCTTCTATGATCCTACATTCCAATGAGAAACACTGTCCTTGCAGCTGAAATGAACTCAACAGCACATTGATTTTAAAGTCTTCATTCCTCTTGCTGTGAAATAACACTTACATCACAGAAAATATGCAAGTATTAAAAAGCAACACCTCAAACAAAAAAAAAACTGCTTGTGCAACATATTGAGAGTATGATTGAAAATACACAGCAAAAAGTCACATGCAATTATGGAGGTTCAGCTGTGCTTCATACAGCGGTCACTAAAATAAATGGCTTGTTTTCTTTGAGCAGAAGAAAATATGCTAAAGACAACCAAACCAAAACTCTATTGGAACAGACAGCAATGTTCAGAGAGTTCAAACTTGGACATGAAGGATTTAAAACCGGTTAGTTTGACAAATATCTATGCCACAACTAATTCACTGACATGCTACATTCTTTGATCAGGAGTTCTCTCTGGATAACTGTATTCAGAAACCCTGAGTTTTGTAGCACTCCTGCTAACTTCTTCTCCCATTAAACATTTGCTAAATAACTAACCACCATTACATCTGTTTGCACTATATTTTACTACATCAAACATATTGGGAGTGACATTGCACTGGCTTAACCTAACCAAGGGCAACATTGGTTTTCCCTCCACAAGTCAATGTTTGTAAACAGATTCAATTATAAAAAATAAATTCAGTCCACTCCGGTGGTTTACACACATCTGGTCTTTCACCAAACCAGAAATCCTACTACACCGTCGCCGATGCCAAGGAAGTCACTCCTAGGTTAGCAGGCTCTTTTACCGTGTTCAAGTGAGAGTTTGAAATGCCTGAGCTCCAGCAACATGAGGTAAATGCTTCAGTCATTGGACAGATACAAGGCAAGGATATCAGTTAGCTCAACAACTGGTTTGCTATGCAGAGTGACACCAACAGTGCAGGATCAACTCCCAGATCAGCTCAGGTTGCCACTAAGGTCCCACCTTCTTAACCTCACCCCTCGCCCAAGTTGTGATGACCCTCAGGTTAAACCACTACCGGCTATCTCTCTCTAATGAGAGTGAGAGAGTCTATGATCGCTTTCCTTTTACTAACAAAGCCAGGGAACATTGCGGAATGCAGAAACAGCACATAAATTTCCCTCTTGACAATTTCTTTCTAAAAAGGTGCAACATGATCAGATATTCATTCAGCTAAGGAAAAGTAAACATTTAGTACAATTCCACCCAAAGTGCCGTCTAAATAGTTGGAAGAATGGAACTGAATATAGCAATAGTGAAGTCTAACATTCTGAAACTTCTCAATTTTTTTTCCGTCATACAAGCAGAAATTGTGACATTAACCACTAAAATCTGGTTTTGATTTAGTTTGGAAAATCCAGACAGTTCATTCATAAAATTACAATGGCAGCTGCCTATAAATAGATAATAATTTAATATTTTTGGATGAGTCACCTCTGATCTCTCCCTGTCCACATATAGCTCAATCCCTGGACCCTGTCTCATTCATCCTGGTTACAGAGTCCAGGAATGCCTAAACAACACTGTAATGAGAAGCATAGATAAATTGGGATTACAGTTAATGGAAGACATGATACAGGCACAGAAACAATGGCATGATTGAGGCACAAGAATCACACACCTTCCAGAAATTGTCATTTGAAAAAGCAGAATAATTGAACTCTTGGGAAGTCAAAAGGATGGAATATTTCTCAACAACAGGATTATTGTCAGAGTGCAATGAAGAAATTGTCATGAGGAGACAGGCAGATGGATCTAGGAAGTTAATACTATAATATTTCCAACACACACTTGATAAAACAAAATGACCCAGTAGCAAGTAGAGACTAATGAACTGGAGTACAATATATTTATATGCACTGTCAATGTAGCAAACCCTATCAAGGCAACATCGGCTTTCTGTCCACAATTCCACATTATAGACATATTGATTATTTTTATTTTAAAAAACTAGTATCATTTGGTGGTTTAGCCATACCAAACTGGTCACAAAATGAACTTGTCCTCCCTTACCGCCTGCTTGTGAATTCTTCTTTACATTTAGTGAGTGTAAGCCAGTGAAACAGACTGCAGCAAGATTTTGAGAGTTTAGAGATAAATACATTATTTGCTTTCACACACTTATCCGAAATTAAATGTGACATCTCTCACACACAGTCTCTATTGTGGCTTATTCTAAAGGGATTACAGATGTAAAGTTTGGTTTCAGTTGAAGGCGAATTAGAGAGTCGTTTACTCATGGTTTGTTTCATTATGCCTGTGTATACTTCTAAATAATGCTGAACCTCTTAACCCTATGAAGAGACTTTTAGAAACAACAGTCTTGAGATCGCTGTGGAAATAACTGCTGAAGGTATGCTCGAAGCAATCCCTGGTAAGTTTGCGCTTTGATAAGATAAGTGAGTCAGAAAAAGGATGGAAGCCGCTGTTATCCAATCTGTTGTATTTTACCAAATACAGTAACTTAATTATTTCAATTAATTCCATTACTGTAATGTCAGAAACACAGCAGTGAATTTGTACACAGTAATTGCGATTTGATTTTCACCAGATAACCTCCTTTAGTTGATATTATTTGAAGAATCTGTATAGGATGGAACAACTCCTCTCAGAATGGTGTGTTAGATATTATAAATCTATCTGCACAGGCATCTTAGCAGAAATAAAAAAGGCACTTTTGACACAGTGGCATTACTAAAGTACTTCACTGAAGTTTTGTCCAAATTTAAGTATTCAAATTCCTGGAATGGACTTCAGAATACAACCTTTTACTCAAGAGTTAAGAGGGTTATCACTGAACCATAGATGACACTACCGGTTTTGTAAATGAAAAGCAACTGTATGAAATTGAAAACAGATAAAATAATGATAAATAAAGCTAGAAGGGCATTGGAACACAAAATCAGTAAAATGAACACAGCAAATAAAAGGTAGAAAATAAATTTGAAAACAGCATTGAGAATTAGCCTTTTTCTTTGCCATAAGCTGGACTTTTCTCTTTCAGGCCTTACAATGCTGGCTCATTGCCCAGGTCTGATTCAATGTCTTGAATTTGTATTTATTTATTTAATTCATTTGCAGCTGCTCAATTCCGATTTACCCAATTTTATCTGATGAGATCACAGTTGTTTGATTTATTTGCACAATTAAAAAGGCCCATTCACTTCTGAAACCTTGCAAAGCTGACATAATGCCAAATTGTCTTCCTGCAGTTTTTCCAAACCCACCACAATAACTTAGACCAAATTGCACCTCCAACAGCCCTTGCACAGTGCACTGTATATTTACAAATAGACATCAATGGGGGTGGATCGTGGAGTCTAAGATACACACAGCACCGCCAATAGTGGGAGGACAGAGAGGAGCATGTGTGGAAAACTTAGAAAAGTTCTAAGCAAGTGTTGCTCAGGTACAAAAGCAATGTGATAAAAAGAGCTGCTCCGTGCAGGAAATATATGCATTAGTAAGAAAATATTTTTCTAAACTGTCTAACAGGCACATATTGCCAGTCTTTCTGACCTGTGCTCCTGACATTGAGTTTGAATTGAATAGATATATTGCCAGTTTTGACATCAAACTCAATTAAAGTGTAAAACACCTGAGGCTTTGTTTACAATTGTGGTCTAAAGTGGCAGAACATTTAAAGAGCATGGGTATAAGAAACAGCACATCATCTAATCTGCTTAGCAACACAATTGGAAATCGGTACATACATATGAAAACATCTTTTGTCCAGCATGATCTTACTGGACATCAAAAGGTGAAAGTTGGAATGAAAGGAAAGCTAATCATTTCTGCTATTTTCTCTTACATTGATCATTGGGCTGCTGTCCAAAGGAAGCAGCCAGAAATTTATGAACAACCACGAAACTATAGAAGGGGCTGAACCTTATATTTTGTTTGGCTAAGCAAGAGTTGTGTTGAGTTGAGTTTATTGGAGGGATTCTTGCTGTGAGGGTGAGCAAGAGTTCTTGTTGTGTCCTACAACACCCTGCCTCATCAACTGCCCTCATCTCGATGATGATATCCTCATATCCGATTCGATCTTCATCTCATCATGCTCTACATCCAGAGCAACTTGCTACTCAGCAGATATCTGCATCCCTTGTTCTCAGGCCATTCTTAATAGGCCATTGTGCATCCAGACAAGTGTGGCATTACCCTTCACTGCAACATACTGACACGACAGCCACACTGCGCACTGCACGTAGCCGGTGTAGCTGACACTCCATCTCACACATAATTCTGTTCTCTCCCGTCACACCCCATCAAAGCACCCTCTCTCGGTCATCACTACTCTATTCCCAATGTCCAGTGGATACCCACAGTTTGTCCTTGTCCAGTACAGCTACATCACATAGAAGCAAGCAGTCAGACAATTCCAACCATGAGATTTTATTTGCAACCAACAAAAGGGAACAGAAAGAAAACCAATAGCAGCAATGCACACCATTCACTGCCAACTATGACCAATGATTGTGTGACAGCCCAGGTTGTTGCTGTTGAGTCTCCATTCAGGAAAAAAATTTTTTTTTTGCATTTGAGAGATCTGAATTTCCCACTTCTTTTAAAAGAAAAGAAAGTGGTTTGTTTATCAGGAGTTTTGTGTTTCAAATTTTGGCAGCACAGTTATTCACTCTTACAACAACTTGCTGTCATACAGCATTTCTAACAGTGTGCAATCTCCCAAGACATTTAGGTTTATACGTTCATAAAATATAGCAGCAGCATTAGGCCATTCGGCCGATCGAGTCTGCTCCACCACTTGATCATGGTTGATATGCTCCTCGCCCTATTTTTCTAAGTTACTAGACATATCACGTCAGACTTGACCACGAGGTGTTTTCAGGACAGTTAACCATGAGTTGAGAGGTGGACATGTAGAATAACTTAAAGGAGGAGGAGAAGAATGCAGATTGAAGGAGGCAATTTCACAGCTTCGGACCTTGACAGCTGAAGGTGTTACCATCCGGTGGAAACTCGGAATGTACAAGGGGCTGCAACCGGAGCTGGTTAGAAAGCTAGGAAGGGCCAGGTTACAGAGGTGGGTTGATCGAAGTACCAGGATAGGAATTTTAAATCCCTGATTTTGTCAGACCAAGTGCCAGTGTAAGTCAGCAAGCGATAGGTGGACAGGAATGGCAATGGTGCCATTCACTATCAGTGTCACCAGCGTCTTCACCCTTAACAGTTCAGGATTGATGATGATGCAGTAGCACCTTTGCTCTGATTTCTTTTTGTCCAAAGCTGAATACTGATTACTGAGTTATACACCATCTCCAAACCAATGACAGGCAGAATATTAGGGGTTAAAATGTATTTCCTCATGTGGAACAAATGTCACTAGTAGAACTTAGGAAGAATGTGTACAGAAAAAAGGGCTTTCACAGGAAACGTTTTGGGAATACTTTGCAGGCAATAGGTCGCTCAACATTAAGCAGATGTTGTTTAACAACTCTTATACTCACCGGTAATCTGTCAAATGACTTATCAGTTACATTTTATATAAGATAATAAAACTCACACTGAGATTTATGCATTCCAGTACTTTATGTACTTTTTACAACTTTGGCTCAAAGGTAGACATTTACATTTTTATAATTGTGATAGATATTTTTCAGTCCGCTTTGTGTAATGCACTTCATTCATCTTAGTAGCTGCACCATGTGTCAGATAACACTCTGACTGCAAGATATTTTCCAGATGACATCACAATTAAGTGCTTTTTTTTCCCTTAAAATGTCTAACCTCAAAACGCTCCGGAGAGATGAATCACTCAGCATGGAAAATGTAAATTTATATTTTGTTCCTTTTTACATACACAGTGATGTTATTAATGCTGTTTCATGTGGGAATACAAAGAATATCTGACCTTTCGCTGAGAAGATTATGGGAAAAACACATCGGCAGCATAGACCATGTTCACATACCATTCAATTCCAAAACACAAAAACAAGATAAGTACATCAAGATGCTTATTTGAGTGTCTCAAACAGCTCTTCAGCTGACCAAAAATTTAGGTTTTATTGCAGCTTATCTTCCCTGCCCCACTTAAATGTATTTGCTTCAATTTGTCCCTCTCTACTGTTAAAGCTTTCGATCCAAAAACATTGGCTTCCCCACTCATCCATTGACTCTTTCCTCTTTCAGATCTCACTTCCTTTTTACGTTGTTGTCAAATCCCAGTTGCGGACCTCTCCCTTACTCTCTCCTTTGCAATCCCCTATGGATTTTTGTAACTTGCCTCCAGATAATTCTATACACTGCTCACAAATTACACCAGTGTTTAGCAATCATTGAGGTGTTCATCTTCAACACCATCCTAAACTTCTACATTTACTCAAGGTGACAAGGGCACAAAAAGGTCACTTGGTTACTGCATCACGAACCGACATGATACAGAGCCAGTCTAACAGTCACTGCAGCTGGTGAGGGAACCAACAAGAGAGAAAGCATCCCTGGACCTCACCCTCACTAATCTACCTGTCATAGATACAGCTTGCTGCACAGAATCGGTAATAAGACTCCGGTTATGTTTTTGTGCTGAACAATTCTCCAACTATCCACATAATGAATAGGAATGACAATTACACAGAACTTGGGGAAATAAAGTTTCATCTTCACATTGAGGATACCCTTCATACGTATGGGGCACTACCACTGTACCAACTGGATAAACAGCAAGTCTCTTCCCTGGGGTGGGGGAGTCCAGAGCTAGAGGGCATAGGTTTAGGGTGAGAGGGGAAAGATATAAAAGAGACCTAAGGGGCAACTTTTTCATGCAGAGGGTGGTATGTGTATGGAATGAGCTGCCAGAGGAAGTGGGTGGAGGCAAATACAATTGCAACATTTAAAAGGCATCTGGAAGGGTATATGAATAGGAAGGGTTTGGAGGGATATGGGCCTGGTGCTGGCAGGTGGGACTAGATTGGGTTGGGATATCTGGTTGGCATGGACGAGTTGGAACGAAGGGTTTCTTTCTGTGCTGTACATCTCTATGGCCCTATAACTGTCCCAGCCTCAATTTTGTTTTTAATTGGCATGTGGACATGGATGGCTGGGCCAGCATTTTTATTGCCTGTCCTTAGTTGCCCTTGAGAAGGTGATGGTGAACTGCCTTCTGGAACCACTACAGTCCATATGCTATAGTTGACCCACAATGTCCTTAGGGAGGGAATTCCAGGAATATTTCTGAGCAATAATAGGGCAGCCCAGTACTTCAGTACAAAAGATAAGGCTGACGTATTTGCAATCTAGATTAGAGTGGTGCTGGAAAAGCACAACGGGTCAGGGAGCATCTGACAAGCAGGAAAATCGACGTTTCGGGCAAAAGCCTTTGATCAGGAAGGGCTGAGGATTTTCCTGCTCCTCGGATGCTGCCTGACCTGCTGTGCTTTTCCAGCACCACTCTAATCTAGACTCTGATCCCCAGCATCTGCCGTCCTCACTTTTGCCTGCCTGACGAATTTGCAGCCATCTTCAGCCAGCGTTGAAGATCCACTTCAGACTCCTCTCGAGGTCCCTTGCATCGGAGATGCCAGTCCTCAGCCAATTCAATTCACTCCAGACGACATCAAGAAATAGCTGAAGTTACTGGATACCACAAAAGGTCATGTGCCCTGATAACATCCAGCAATAATATTGCAGACTAGTACTCCAGTATTATCCATGCGAAGCTATACTAGCACAGATACAACACTGCACCTCTGTCCAAACAAATGCAGAAAATTGCCCAGCTGAGTCCGATATACAAAAATCAGGAAAAGTCCAACTCAGTCAGTTATCATACCCTCAGGCTTAACTCAATCATCAGCAAAGTGCTGGAGGGGGGTCAGCAGCAGTGTGGTTGAGTGGAACTTGCTCAACAGTTTCAATCAATCAGCTTCTGATCTCATTATAGATTTGATCCAAACTGGCAGGTAGGACCAGATTAGATTGGGATATCTGGTCGGCATGGACGGGTTGGACCGAGGGTCTGTTTCCAAGCTGTGCATCGCTTCTGACTCTATAACAGATCTGAATTGCAGTGACTGCTGTTGGCTTCAAGGCTGCATTGGATCAAGTGTGGTATCAAGGAGCCCTGGCAAAACTGGGATGAATGGGAGTCAGGGGAAACCTCTCTGCTGGTTACAGTCATGGCACCTCACACAAAGGAAGATGGTTGTGGTTGTTTGAAGTCAGTCATCTCAGTCCATGGACACGTCTGCAGGAGCTCCTCAGGATAGGGTCCAAGGCCCGACCAACTTCAGCTGCTTCATCAATGACCTTCCCTCCATCATAAGGTCAGAAGTGGGGATGTTTGCTGATGATTGCACAACATTCAATACACAGTGGCTCAGTGGTTAGCACTGCTAGGGACCTGGGTTCGATTCCCATCTCAGACGTCTGTCTGTGTGAAGTTTGCACATTCTCACCGTGTTTGCATGGGTTTCCTCCGGGTGCTCTGGTTTCCTCTCACTATCCAAAGATGCGCAGGTTAGATGAATTGGCCATGCTAAATTGCCCATAGTGTTAGGTGCATTACTCAGGGGTAAATATATGGTAGGGGAATGGGTCTGGTTGGCTCTTTGGAGGGTGAGTGTGGACTTATTGGGCCAAAGGGCCTGTTTCCATACTGTAGGGATTCTAATCTGAAGTATGATTTTGGGGCGGCACGGTGGTTCAGTGGTTAACACTGCTGCCTCACAGCTCCAGGGACCCGGGTTCAATTCCGACCTCGGGCAACTGTCTGTGTGGAGTTTGCACATTCTCCCAGTGTCTGCCTGCGTTTCCTCCCACAGTCCAAAGATGTGCAGGTTAGGTGAATTGGCCATGCTAAATTGCCTGTAGCATTAGGTGCATTAGTCAGGGGTAAATGTAGGGGAATGGGTCTGGGTGGGTTGCTCTTTGGAGGGTCGGTGTGCACTTGTTTGGGGGGGGGGGGGGGGTGCCTGTTTCCACAATGTGGGCAATCTAATCCACGACTCCTGAGATACTGAAGCAGCCCATATTCATAAGCAGCAAAACCTGGGCAACAAAGGCTTGGGTTGACAAGTAGAAAGCAACATTTGCATCATACACGTGCCAGTCCTAACTCGGGCCCCTAAGGCCAAATCCCTTCACTAGATAGGGACAGCAGATTTCCTTCCCTTCAGTGTATCAGGTGAGGTGGGCTTTATTTCCAGTTGATGATAGCTTGATGGTCATAGATTTTATTTTCTAATGGATTCATTAAATGGGTTAATTTATTTCATTTAAATTCCACCACCTGCCATAGTGGGATTGTAATCCATGATCCTGCAAAAATAGCCTGAGAGATGTGAAAGGGTTAATTTGTTCTGCTGACACATTAAAAATTGGATTTCAGGGGGTGGGGGCTCTGTCTTGCAGGCAGGATGCGACAATCTAATCATACTCTGTAAATGCTGCAGTTTAAGGAATAACCTAATCACTAAATTGTTTTTGGATGGCATGTGACTATGTGGGAGCGGCAGGGGGGTCATATCTTGCATGCAAGACTGACGGTGATGTAAAACCCTGTATAAAGGGAGGGTGGTTCCCTTGTTCAGGGAGCCTTGCTTGACACGTTCCGCACGCATCGGGAAGAGTGTTAAGTGATCCTCCAAAGGCTTGTACTTGCTGAAATAAATTGTGGCTGTTCACAGAAGCTGGTGTATTGCAGTTTCATCAAGTGTGTAAGTATCTCAAGAAGGGAACCCAACATTTGACGACAAAAGTGGAATTCCAACACATATGGAGTTTCTAGCCAGATTGAATAAGAGATCGCCTGTGTGACGGTAACGTGAGACAGAAGGGCCCACTAGGTAAGATATACCTGATCTCTGTCACTAAACCTAGCACTCAGTCGACCCCACTTCCCCTATGACTATGTAGTGATGGAATCTCTGAGATAACTTCTGCACTTTTGCGCTGAATTCATCCCAGGGAAGTTACAGTCCCCCTGGACCTCAGAGGTTAGAATCCTCTAATAGTGGGATTTGAGGCTCTGGAACATGGTATATAAGATTAAGGATAACCACTGTGTCTGTCTCAATCACCCTGCCTTAGACCAGTTGTTAAGAGGAGAAATCCTCCACCAGAAAGGTCAGGACCCTGAAATGGATAGAGACAGAGGACACTGAACTAGCACATAGAGATAATTTAGGAAGTTGAAACTGAGAAAAAAGGACAGACATTGGATAAGTCGGGTGTTGGAACCCCTTTGCTTCAATTATGCCGAGATAAACCCAAAAATGAGGAATGGTTCAGGCGCCTGTCAGGATGTTTAAATCAAAAAAATTGGGAAATGAAATTTGGCCGATAGGAGGAACTTGGGACATAGATAAATGTTTAAAAGCAGAGGAGGAACTTTGGAAACTTAATACAGGGACTAAATGGAAAACTTTAATATCCACATGGAGAAAGACTGCTGAGGAAATAACAAATAAATCTCGACAGGCCAGCTGGGAAAATAACGCACGTCAAACAGGGATTAGTGTGTGTGATCATGAGGGAAATCCTAAGTCTTGGAAGGTGCTGAAGAGTCAGTGTGAGGATTCTGATAGGGGTAGAGCAAAACAGGAAAAACTGAGCAAGGAGAGGCAAAAGAAGGGATCAGGGTCGAAACGCCAAGCTGGACAATCAAGTGGGAATAAAGTGGAGGCACCTCCTGACATGTCTCATCTGCCAATAATATTTCAAAATAATGACACTGATGACCAGCTATTGTCGCAATGCAGATTGCTGACCTCCCTGGGGACACCTATTCAGAACTCACTATATGTCCTAAAATCTCCTCGAAGCCAGCCTCCTCCCCAAGCAACTGGCCATAATCAAATGTGCTGCCCATGTATCGGACAATATTGACATCAGCAATGGCAATGCCAGAGCTGATCGAGTAGCCAAAGACGTGGCAACAGCCCACAAATCCATTGTGCCCTCCATGAACTGGCAGGCACTAAATCAATCACCTCCCTCAAAAACAAAGGACATACCCGACACGGTCACTGTGCAGCGTTTACAGGGGGACACCCCTCACCCAGAATAACAAATATGGAAGACGCATGGGTATTCGCACTCTGCATCAAAAGGCCTTTGGATCACACCAGTTGGCCAAGTGTGCACAAAACTGATGCTTTGTTACCAATGCTTATTGACTGTCTTTATACTGATCCCCACCTTGGCAAGGAGGGAAAGAGACAGGAAATGCAAAGATACTTTCAGCAGCTAACATGGATATTTCTCCATTCACAGGTAGAGCATCCCTTCAGACCACTGCCCACCCCTCCACAACCTGATCCAAGTCCCACTCCACTTACCCAGCCCCCTGGAAATACTACTCAGCACCAAGTCACGTTCCTGGGAAGCTTGCTCAGCGCTTCTGATAGATAATTGACCCCGGCACGTATCTCACCCATTTTGGTGACCTCTCCCAGCACCAGCACCACCTGCCCAGAGTAGGGGGACACAATGGACTCAATCAGCTCCACAGTCATTGAGCACAAAACGTGATAAAGCTAACAACAGTGAAGAGGAGGTTGGGACACATTTTGTCAATGGTCTTCCTATAGACATTAAACCATGTGAGCTTGACTTTGTTTTTCGATCATTTAAAGGATATGAAGGTTCACTGATCAAGCTAACATCAAAACAGCCAGCTGGCTTTGTTACATTTGACAGCAGAGCAGGAGCAGAAGCAGCAAAGAATGCATTAAACGGCATTCAATTTGATCCTAAAAATCCTCAGACTGTCCGATTGGAATTTGCCAAGGCAAACACAAAGGTGGCCAATAGCAAACTGTTGGCTACACCTAACCCCTCAAATATGCACCCTGCGTTGGGAGCACACTGCATTGCACGGGACCCCTATGACCTTGCAGGAACAGCACTGATCCCTGGATATCCAGAGGCCTGGGCTCCCCATCCACTGTTCACATCAGAACTGACCCCTCCCAGAATGAACTTTGTTTTCAGGTTGGACCTTTTTGAAGGAGATTTTGGATAACTGGCTTGTTTCCACTCAATGTGGAGGGGGTGGAATGGTCACTTAGGACTGTGGATTTAAGAACTTTACTGGTAAATACTTTTTTTCCATGTGGGAGGATCCTATCTACTGCATGGGCTAGTAATTTTTGTTGTTATAATCATTGTGTTGTGTCTCAATAACTTGCTTAAATACTGGCTGTAAGATTCTTATGAATAAGCTGAAACCGCCTTTTTCAGCCCCATTTAATTGGTTATCATGGAATTATAAAGGGAGGGAATGAAAAGTTAAAGGGTTCATTTGTTCTGCTGACACGCAAGAAATGAGATGACCCAGGGTGGTATGTTTTTCTGTCTTGCAGGTACGATGTGACAATCTAATCATATTCCATAAATGCTGCAGTTTAAGGAATAGTCTAACCTCAGACTGTTTCTGGAAATAATCTAATCACTTTACATTGTTTTTGGGTGGGATGTGACTGGAGGAGTGGCATGGGGTCATATTTTGCATGCATGACTGACTGACGTAAAACCCTGTTTAAAGGGAGAACGGTTCTCTTGTTCAGGGAGCCTCGCTTGACACGTTCCGCACGCGTCGCAAAGAGTGTTAAGTGATCCTCCAACTTGCTGAAATAAATCATGGCTGTTCACAGAAGCTGGTGTATTGTAGTTTCATCAAGCATGTAAGAATCTCAAGGAGGGAGCCTGACTTCTAGATAAATGTAATAAATACAGAATGTTGTGGATGCTGGAAAGAGGAGACATACTGGACTCGATATATTAACTCTGTTTCTCTCTCCACAGATGCTGCCAGATCTTCTGAGTTTCTCCAGCATTCTGTGTTTGCCTTGGGTCACAGCACTATTAATGGAGAGCATGTAATTTTACCAGCTCGCTTCTTTGTCTGTCGAGTAGGAAGCCAGGAGGCAGGAGGTTAGGAGGGCTCTCCAAAACAAATATATTTGCAAATATATGCAAATAACAACTAGCTGTGTATTGAATCAGATGAACCTTTGGATAATTATAATTGCAATCAGTTGAAGAGAGATTGGCAATGGTTCTCTTGAAGGTTTGTATTTTGAATAAAAAGTGATCTTGTGGCAGCTACAACTATGCCCAGTGAAAGCTCAAATGAACCAAATTTTGGCAAAATAGTTTTGCTGATGGCAGTGGCTTTAATATCACGTTTTTTAAAAAAAATGACCACTCACCAATAAACCTTGACACGGCCCAAAGAATTGCCAGATGACAACATGAGACCATGCCTTCATGTTTGAGGACTCATTTTAGCTGATAATGATCTTGTTAATCCTTTGAGAACTACAGTTGCCATTTTTCATTCATAAAACTATCACATGTCAATGATTACAACAGAGTGGCAACAGCTAAAACAATTTCTCCTGGCTGTCTGCCCTGACATTTATTGATCACTGTTTACAATTCTACTGACTAAAGTCTTAAGAGACATTTGAAGGACAAATTTCAATTGCTGTTCAATTAATATTTATTTTCAATACAGTGAAGTAACAGTATATAGGTTTTCAACAAAGTGAGCTAGAATGTGCATTAATTCACTATGTTTAGGTTCATTAGATCATTGCCAAGTCAAGTGGATTCCTCACCCTACGCAAAGGATATTTATTAACTTAAAATACACTGCAGTTGTTTTTACAATGAACATCACCAGGATGAAGCAGCAACAATTATTCCTTTGAACACATTTGAAGAATTTTCCATTTACTGCAAACTTCTGTCGTATCAGTTTGCTGGATGGAATTCAATTACAACAAGATTGATTCTCACTCTCCTGCCTGGGGCTAGAAACCTGAGCTGAGGCTGAAGGTATAGCACATAATTCTGTCGCTCTCCCTCACACACATACGCACCGTTGCCTTAGAATCCTTTTCTAGCATGGGGGTAATTTGGTATTTTTTCATGTTGCATTGAATCAACAAACAGCAGCAATTCAATCATTTACCTCAAGTTAAAAATGCTTCAAATATCACAAAACTGAATTATAGCCAAAATTATGTTGAACTTGTTACTTGTAAAATCAAATAAAACAATTTGTAGTTTTGTACTTTACCTTATTGTAGTATGTCTTATTGCATACACCATTGATTTAATCTGTTCAAAGCAAATCAAACCAATGTACAAAGATAAAAACATCAAAATGCTTTATGCTACAAGTTACATGATACTAATGGCAATTGATGATGTTTTGTCTCACCAATGCAACATTCAGTTTTTTCAGACACTTCAGATCAATCGGAGAGACTGCATTGGAACACAAGGAAATGCACTAAGTTGAATGTTGCTTTAAGTTTTTGCACTGCCTGGTTGCTCACTAACATCACAGCTCACTGCTGATAACTGCTCACCTGTTCTCAATGTGTTGTAGTTGACTGACGTATGGACTTGACAATCTCCCCTTTGCTTCCAGCCAAAGGAATGGTCTCGGGTGCCACGAATAGCACTCACAGCTTGACAGCCGGATTGTAACCATGTTGGTGGACACATTTTCTGGGGCCCACAGTATGCCCGAGAGCTACACCAGTGTTCCCTGGCCAATGTCTCTGTTGCGGGCTTGCTGCAGTGCCTCAGCAAAGCTCAGCACAAGTTGGAAGAACAGCAGCCTTATTTTCCGCTTGGCGACCCTGCAACCTTCAGGACGCGGTAATGAGTTCAATCATTTTGGGTTCTGAGCAGCTTCTCTGATGTCCTTACCCCAACCCCCATGCACCAGGCCTGGCCAGTACATGGGCTGCCACCACAAACCACCCATTGTCTGACCCTAACGGTCCCCATTAGCGGTTCTTCCTTCTCCCAGATTACCCTTTACCCATTTCCTTATCTGCTCAACTGCTTTTTGCTCTTTCTCTGGGCTCCACCTCCATCTTTTATTTACTTCTTCCCCCTCCCCTTCTTTATACATATTTCGATTGCTGTTGAATTAACATTTACTTACCTGAAACAATAATTCTGCTTTCTCTCCACAGATGCTGCCAGACCTGCCACATTTTTCCTGCAATTTCTCAATGTGATACTGCACCAGAGTTGCTGCTCAATTTGGGAACCACCCAGTTTCCAGGTCAATGTCTTTCATTTCTAGTGCCACAGAAGCCCAAGTAGCAGCACCTTGTGTTATCCAAACTCAGCACAGGCAGTTCAGAAGCTGGTAATGGGTGCTTCAGTATTGGGAAGGCAGTGATATAGTGAAGAAGCAACTAGGCCAGAAATCCAGAGCCTCAGGATAATGTTCTGGCAAACTGCATTCAAATTCCACCATGACAGACAGTGAAATTTTCATTGAATAAAAAATTGGAATTAATAAAAGCCTGTCCAATGGTGACCACGTAACGATTGTCAACTGTCATAGAAAAACTAGCTTATTAAGCGCAATGTCTTTTTGGGAAGGGAAATCAGTGGCTCAGTGGTTAGCCCTGTTGCCTCACATTGCCAGGGACCTGGGTTCGATTCCAGCCTCAGGCAGCTGTCTGTGTGGAGTTTGTACATTCTCCCAGTGTCTGTGTGGGTTCCTTCTGGGTGCTCAGGTTTCCTCCCACAGTCCAAAGGTGTGCAGGTTAGGTGGACTGGTTATACTCAATTCCCCATAGTGTGCAGGCTGGGGGGGGCTGAACTATGGTAAATGTGGGGTTTACAGGGAAAGAGTGGGATACGCTTCAGAGGGTCGGTGCAAACTAGATGGGCCAAATGGTTTGTATCTACACTGTATGGATTCTATGATTCTTACCTGGTCTGGTCTCCAGATCCACAGTAATGTGGTTGATTCATAATTGCTCCCTGGGCAATTAGAGGGATAGGCAATGAATACTCACCTGGCTAGTGATGCCCATATCCCATGAATATTTTCCTCATCAACCTGGTCAGAATGTTCCTACACACATCTGGAGCAGATGGGATTTGAACCTAGGTGTCCTGGCTCAGAGGTCAGGACAAAACATGTGGCGCTGGAAAAATACAGCCAGTCAGGTAGCACCCGAGGAGGAGAGTCGACATTTCAAACATAAACCCTTCATCGAGCCTCAAAAAGTCAACTCACCTGCCCCTCGGATGCTGCCTGACCAGCTGTGCTTTTCCAGCGCCACACGTTTTGACTCTGGTCTTCAGCATCTGCAGTACTCACTTTTTCCTCAGAGGTAGGGTCCCCAGCCCAGTCCCCATGAATGAATATAAAAATATCCATTTTAGACAGCTGCCAAACATTTTTCTTCTTTTAACATCGCTAACTCAGTGACTGAATGTTTGTCAGTTGTTTCTCAGGGTCCCAGGGCATGGGTCGCCAGAATGGGAACTTGGTGTCCCATTTTGCAAGGTTCAACATCCACACCAATTTCTTCCCATTTTACGGTTGTGTGTATAATGTGCATTCAGAGCTAAGCTTCAAATTGAAACTTTCAGAGGGCTTTAGGCAGAAAGCTGTACCCTATCGGCAAAGCTGCAAAGTGACGTCAGCTTTGACGGTTCCTCAGCTCTAACCTTACATCACAGCCTGGCTGAGCAACACAATAGGATACTGCTCAAATGGAGAAGTTGAAATCTGGTCAATCCCTCCAATCAGTTAAAATTTCTATAAAACTCTCTTTTTCTTCTCTCACATACCAGAGATTACTACTACTTTGATGAAATGCAGAAGGATTGTGCGATGACATCCATCACCTTGAGGGTGCTGTCCATTGGATCTACCACCATCTTATTTTTCTAAACAGGGGGCAATAAAAGTTCTGCCATTCCATTGTGCACTTACGCGATTGTGTCTGTCCTTTCCTGTTGGGCCAATGTCCTGATGTGATTCAAAGCATTTAGCGGCTAATGAGATTCCCAGTCATGAATGAATAATAACAGACCATCGTGAGTGCGACACTCTGAACCAAATCAAAGGGAGGCCCCTCAGTTTACTGCATAGTCACGGAGAAAATTAAATGAATGAATGAATAAAACACACAGTCTCTTGTCACCAGGCTATTCTGCAGCGAAATGGAAAACTATAGTAATCGAGTGTTAAAATGTGCTGCCTGGGAGATCTCTAACAGTATTTGATACAAAGTAAGTGTAACAGTCCTTTTTAACTAAGCAAAGAAAGCAGCTGTTTCTTTGAGAGCTTTGTCAGGCTTCACTCTAATGAGGCTCCTTTGATCCTCATTATCCATTCAGTTTTCATTGGCTTGACAGTTTTATGCAACAGTAAATTAGAACAAATCCCATCACCAAAGAGTTTTAACTTCTGGCTGTCCTTTTAACAAGAGATATCAAAAGAGTCCAAACAAAGGATGTAGGCTGCAACTGGTCGAATGATCAATGTTGAAAGCATTCCAAGTGCACAACAAAGGACTCTGTACGGTCAGATATTGAGAGCTGACCCTACACAACCACAAACATGAGATAACCGTACACGATGCCACAGTTTACAGATGCCAACTGAGCACTGAAAGGATCTGGCGGTTTAAATATACAAACACAGAGTGATTGAAAACTAACTTGAACCATCAGGTTGCAAATTTTTAAAAAGATAGGCATAGGAATTGTTTGGCGTTTACGTGAAAATAGGCCTAACTTTAAATTGGATTCAACATGAATTGTCAACACACACACACAAACACACGCACACAAACACACGCACACACACGACAGATCTACTGTAACTTGGTGCCCTTGCATCCTCAGAATGCATGCTGAGGAAGAACTCAGAGTTGGTTACAAAGAGGAGAGATTCACCGGTAAGGACGGCAGCAGAGGCAGATCCTGGAGGAGTATGGATGAAAGGGGAGACACAAACAAAGGCCTTTGCTCCTCATGGCTCCAAAGTGGGCAAACCATTGAACTATTCTGATAGAAACAGCAGTCCCTTTCGAGACCATTTGTTTGCCGACAGTATAAAGATGGTTTCCCGGTGGGCAGGCACAGGCTAATCTCAAAGATGGCCACAAAACAGGTTTTTGGCTCCAAATTCACCAGTCAGCCTAACACACATTTCAGGAAGCTACCCTAGTTGGCCATGGGCTCTTTAACCCGTTGGCATGAAGTGCAGACTGCACAGACCATGTTCAACTCTTCAATGTCGGATGATTTGATTCCTAGAGCATTGCGTCACAGCTACCAAAGTACATCCAGCGATGTTTTCTTTGGTCCAGGTTTCAAGCAAGTAATCACATTTCTGCAAACGTTTCTCTCATAAAAGCAGCTGTTCTTCCATATCCTGCAAAGTGGAATTGATAACAGCATACCCGATTAAGGCAATCGGTTGTGGAATAATCTTTAATGTTTTATCAACCTGAAGGAAACTGTGAGAACAGGAACAAAAACAGCAGCTTGTCTCATGAACTGGCAAAGCAAGTGGATTCTCTAAGCCCCAAAGTCAAAAACCATCCAGCATTTATTTAATTTCTGTTGATTTTTGACAAATAATCGATATCTTGATTTTCACACCTATCCGAGAAAATAAACACCACTCACAAGGGTCACGAAGACTACCCTGATAGCAAAGCAATATTCAGATTACTACAAATTGTACAATGCATCACATAACTTTCCAACGCCAATTTCTACACATTATAATTATTTAATATTTGTTACTATACCCATTCTAGAAGGGAATGACCAAAGTAACATTCTTAAAAGTCAAAATCTTTCTCATTTGTTTCTTGTCTGTTGCCAACAGTTCAAAAGATAAGTTGCCGTGGAACACCATCTTTGTATTTCCTCCATCTTTAAATATAAACTTCATTAAGAAGAGGGGAAACAGCTTGTCCGATTATTATAAGTCCCAAAGCCTTTTACAGTCAATGAATTAACGCTCATGGGTGGTTATTGTGGTTATGCAGAAAACATGACAACGAATTTGTACACAGTAAACTCCCACAAACAACAAAATGTAATGATCAAATAATCTGCTTGCTATTGTTTTTTTTAATAGATTTTTTAATTGAAAATTTAACATGTTTTTACACGTTTACAAAATAAAACTAAAAAAAAACCAAGTATAAACATTGATATACAATAAAATCTTAAATAAATAATAACCAAAACCTATAAGAAAAAAAGAAATACCGAGAGAAATAAAAACTCAACTAACTACTCATCTAACCTACAACTAACCAGAGATGAGTAAATCTCTTACACTATTCAAGAGGAAAAAAAAAGAACAATGGATCACACAGAAATTGAGTCGTGATATACATGCTCAGAATGTGTTAACAGCAGATCATAACTAAACCCGTATTCGTGCAAGATTCCTCTTCTAAGGGGCCCCGGACCAGCCAGGTTCACCCTCTCAATTAAATAAAGGCCCTTGTTAGGATAACTGAGATATCTGTATTTGTGTATTTCAAGAAGGGCTGCCATATTTTATGGAATAATTCGGGTTTTTTTCCTGGTGAAGGGGGAGTATATTCCATAATTATTCTGTGGTAAAAACAATGACTGCAGAATGCTGGAAACCAGATTCTGGATTAGTGGTGCTGGAAGAGCACAGCAGTTCAGGCAGCATCCGAGGAGCAGTAAAAATCGATGTTTCAGGCAATAGCCCTTCATCAGGAATAGAGGCAGAGAGCCTGAAGGGTGGAGAGATAAGTTAGAGGAGGGTGGGGAGAAAGTAGCATAGAGTGGGGGAGGGGATCAAGGTGATAGGTCAGGGAGGAGAGTGGAGTGAATAGATGGGAAAGAAGATAGACAGGTAGGACAAGTCATGGGGACAGTGCTGAGCTGGAAGTTTGGAATTATGGTGAGGTGGGGGAAGGGGAAATGAGGAAACTGGGGAAGTCCACATTGATGCTCTGGGGTTGAAGTGTTCCGAGGTGGAAGATGAGGCGTTCTTCCTCCAGGCGTCTGGTGGTGAGGGAGCGGCGGTGAAGGAGGCCCAGGACCTCCATGTCCTCGGCAGAGTGGGAGGGGGAGTTGAAATGTTGGGCCACGGGGCGATGTGGTTGATTGGTGCGGGTGTCCCGGAGATGTTCCCTAAAGCATTCTGTTAGGAGGCGTCCAGTCTCCCCAATGTAGAGGAGACCGCATCGGAAGCAACAGATACAATAAATGATTTTAGTGGATGTGCAGGTAAAACTTTGATGGATGTGGAAGGCTCCTTTAGGGCCTTGGATAGAGGTGAGGGAGAAGGTGTGGGCTCAGGTTTTACAGTTCCTGCGGTGGCAGGGGAAAGTGCCAGGATTGGAAGGTGAGTTGTGGGGGGCCGTGGACCTGACCAGGTAGTCACGGAGGGAACGGTCTTTGTGGAAGGTGGAAAGGGGTGGGGAGGGAAAGGGGTGAGGAGGGAAATATATCCCTGGTGGTGGGGTCTTTTTGGAGGTGGCGGAAATGTCGGCAGATGATTTGGTTTATGCGAAGATTGGTAGGGTGGAAGGTGAGCACCAGGGGCGTTCTGTCCTTGTTACGGTTGGAGGGGTGGGGTCTGAGGGCAGAGGTGCGGGATGTGGACGAGATGCATTGGAGGGCATCTTTAACCATGTGGGAAGGGAAATTGCAGTCTCTAAAGAAGGAGGCCATCTGTTGTGTTCTGTGGTGGAACTGGTCCTCCTGGGTGCAGATACGGCGGAGGTGGAGGAATTGGGAACACGGGATGGCATTTTTGCAAGAGGTGGGGTGGGAAGAGGTGTAATCCAGGTAGTTGTGGGAGTCAGTAGGTTTGGAAAAAAAAAATGTCAGTGTCAAGTCGGTCTCGAAAGTCCATGAGGGCCCTCAGCCACCCAGTTTATCAAAATGTTTTTCCTTGCACAGAAAGAGATAATGGAAAATAATCTCTTCCCTGTCATAATTTCAGGTGTTCTTTATCCAATAAATGGGACTCCTATAGGAGAGCTATATCAACCCGTTCTTTCTTGAGGTTTGATAATATTTTTTTCCTTTTGATTGGCGAATTACTCCCCTTCACATTCCAGGTGCACTATTTATTCAACTGATTAACCTTAATCACCGGGGAAGTCCGAGACCCCTCGGGAGAAGAAACCCTATCCAAAACATCCCGAGCATTGAGCTTATAAAATTCATAAAAATAAAGGCTCTTTAATACACTCAGATCAATATAATAAAAAACTAACTATTTCTAAATAAAATAAATAAGACGTATTTAAACAGAGATCTTCCCCCTTGTTCCCAGGGAGCATCACTTCCTTTCCAAAAGCCCATAACCTCTCCCAACCAGTGCCCCACCCTTGACCCAGGCACCCCACAATAGGATAAAGAAAATTCAAATATACTACTGAGCTTGAATTAACAATGAGGACCCTACCCCCCACCCCCCCACCCACACCAACACCTGGATATATTTGGTAATGTTAATGACCATAAGATTACAGTCTCAGCAAATAATCAGCGGGAAAACAATCCCACTCCTAAGGGCAGAGATAAAATAGGATAAGGTAACCACCACCCCCCCCCCCCCCCACCTACATTAACTAGACCCCGTGGCCTATAAGGGGAGAAAATTGCTAAGTGAAGAATAAATAAATAAACCCCTCTCCCCACCCCCCGGAGATAATATTAAACAGTAAGGTAATGAAAGGAAACAAAAAAGGGGGTAAACCGGGGTGGGGGGGGGGGGGGGGGGGGGGAAGGGCAAGACATCAATTAACTCTTACAATTTATGTAAGACAGTCCAAAAATTCCTTGGCCTTCTCCGGTGATCTGAAGTTATACACGGACCCTTCGTGGCTGAAGCGTAGCATCGCTGGGTAGCGCAAGGAGTACTGAATGTTTAAGTCCCTTAAACGCTTCTTCGCTTCGTCAAACGCCTTCCTCTTTCAGACCAAAGCTGGGGAAAAGTCCTGAAATCTTGGATCCTTTATAAATCATGGCTTGAGGATCTTTCCCAATATTTCTGGAAGCTTCCAAGAGCATCTGCCTCTCCTTGTAGCTCTGCAGCTGGAACAGGACCGGGCAGGGGCGCTGGTTCGAGCCGGGCCCGCGCACTGCAACCCGGTAAGCCCATTCCACCCTTACCTGGCCTGATCCAGCTTCCAGATTTAACAGCTGTGGAAGCCACTGCTCGAGGAACACTAAGCTGGCCTTCCTCTTCCCGTTCGGGAAGGCCCAGCAAACAAATATTTTTTCGACGACCTCGATTCTCGAGGTTGTCAATGTGATTCTCTAAGGTCTGGACTAGCTGCTCGAGAGTCTGAACCCGATCCACGGCCGCTTCTGCTATAGTCTCGGAGGTCGGGGCCTTTAGCTCCGCCTCTCCGACTTGGCGCTCGAGTTCCCCGATGTCTCAGCCGTGCTTTGGTAGCGCAGAGGGTGAATTCCATTGGCTCTGGGTCTCCTCGATGAAGGCATCGATCTTAGTGTCAAGTTTGGAGATTATTTCCACGAGGCTCGCCACCGTAGGTAAGTCCTCCAGGGCAGCTGCAGATGCCTCTACTCAGCTGGGGAGGGTGGGGGAGGGGCTCCTGTGGACTCCTTTCCCCCTAGTCAGTTTTTCAGGAGACTAGACTGTTTAAATTTAGTACTGAGCAACTAATTATATTAAGTAAAAACTATTTTAAATGATTTGGTAAGTGTGGTAGAGGCAGGTGGTCCACTTTGCCCAAGTCTTGGGAGGAGCACTATAGACTCAGACTTGCTGAGTCGCCGCCATCTTGGATCCCCTGTTAAGGGAGGGATAAATATTAGCCAGTACACCAGGATAAGTCTCCAGCCCATCTTCGAATTGCAACCTTTAACATCTACACCCCACCAACCAGACGAGACCTACAGTCCTTGACACAGATGGGACCTCCGTTTAATGCCTTATCAAAGCCACAGCACCTTTGACATAGTGGCATACTGAGGGAGTGCTGCAAAGTGGCGGCCAAGACTTTTGATCATCCGTCCTTGAGTGAGACTTGAACCCACAAGGCTCTGTCTCCAAGGCAACAAGCCAGGGCTGACACCTTAAAAGGTGCCATGGTCACAGGATCAAAAGATCATGATTATGCCCAATTTGTTTGTGGGGGAAAGAAAACAGACAGCTGGGGGCTTGGAAAGCACTTTCCTGCAGCTTACTTCTCTCTAGTTTGGCAAGTCTGTTGTATATTCTATAACCTTGGGTCCAATAAATGCAAGATTCAAATAACAGAACTGTAAATTAAAGGAATGGACATTTTCAAAGTGGACAGGTTCCAGAGCAATGATGGTTTAACTTCAATAAGAAGGTAGACTAGATTTGATCATATTTTGGACTATGCAACAATTATATCGTGTGTCTGTCAATAATTTATTGCCATTGGTCTGATGGTAAGGTTTCTTTTTGGGTCAGTTTTGTGATAATTCACCAGCTCTGACAGGACACGTAGAATGAAACCCATCTCATTCACAGACCCAACACTTCATCAAAATGTTGGGACGGATCACAAATGTTTATATTTGGTCAACATGACCAATACCATGGAAACAAGTCATTCTTTCCATTTATCTTCGGATCTATGATGTAACAGAAAAACATTTAAACAAATGCCATGTATATTGTGTAAACGCTCACAAACGTACCTTGCTGTTTCACAGAACTTCAGCACTTCTTAATGAGAACATATAAGGCTATGCAGATAAATTCCAGATTGCCATACGATAGGGAGCAGTTAGCACAGGAATGTCTCCCATAAAACTCCATGTTGTACAGTTGCCTTTGGGTCGTTGGTTCAAATACCAAACTAGAGACTCCCAGGTTGTCGTAAGTGCCATCTTTCAGATGGACACATTACACCAAGGTCCCAGCTACCTACTTGGGACAACACAAAGGATTGCATGACATAGTTTGAAAAGATGGAGGACAGTTCTGGCTGATACTTATCCCTGAGCGAACAGGAGTAAAATAGATTATCTGGTCAACATCACGTTACTGTTTGTGGAGCCTGCTGTCCATAAGTTGCCTGCCACATTTCTTTAACTCCAACAGTGACTACACTTCAAAACTATTTCACTCATTGTAAAGAGCTTTGGGACATCCTGTGATAATGGAAGCAACTATATTAGTGCAAAGTCAGGCTTGCTTTCTTCCTTCTGTTCTTTTACTCCCCCAAATCTTTTCCCTTCATTATTAAAATTACATCAAATATCTGCAAAAGCGAGGAATGTGTTTTGACTGTAACAACAGGACAGCTTATAGTCAGCCCTCATTACAGCCTGCCCAATTTTACATTCCACTGATGTAATTAAGTTCCAGCACAGGCAGTCTCATTAGATGCAGGATTCAGAGATGAAAAGGTTGATTTATCAAGAGTGGCTAAACAGGTTATTTCTTTACTCATCAGAATTAAGGAGAATGAGGGATGACCTTATTTAAACATACAAGATTATGACGGAGGTGTGACAGCAAGATGTTGAGACGATGTTTCCACTTGTGGCGGAATCTCAAACTTAGGAACACTGTCCCAGTCTTCTGCGACTCTCATCTGAAAATGAGATGCAAAGGAATTTCTTCGCTCAGGGTTATGTTTGTCCAAATTCTCTACTCCATTGAAGTTGTGAAGACTAAATCACAAAGTATTTAAAGAGGACATAGAGATTTTTGAGATAGTGAGGAGGTGAGGGTTAAGCTGAGCTGGCACAAAAGAGGAGCTCAGCCATGATCGTATGGAATGGTGGGGTAGTCTTGCAGGGCCGAATGGTCTACCGCTGTTCCTACTCCTTATCAAAATCACTTAAAAACCAGTCCACCTGATATCATAGAGTCCATTTGACTCAACTGGTAAAACTTTTATCTCCAGCTCAGAAGGTCGAAATCAAAACCTTTCGAATACCCAAGACCATAATCACTGAAGGGTTATCAGAGATGCCACCTTGCAGACTATGGGGTAGGCTGAGGCCTTTCACACCACCAAACAGGGGAGAGCTCTCCCAGTGTTATACCCACCTCCTGTCCCACAGTAAACCCAGCAAAAGTAAATTACTTGGTCATTCTATGGGATTTTATTTTGCACACAGATTGACTGCTGTGTTTGTTCACATTACACCAGCGAAATGTCTGACCAACTTTATTCATTCTTAATACCGCTTTTTGATAAGTCAAATTGTAATCATTAAGTTTCATCGACTGAAAAGTCACATTGGAATGACTATATCTTAAACAGAAGGTCCTCATTTCAAATTAAGGGACCACCTTATGATGGTCTCGTCAGTATTGGAGACTAAATCACTGAAAGTTTTTAAAAGAAGGGGTAAATAGATTTTTGAAATATTGAAACCATGTAAAAGGTGGTAAGATTGTTTCTCCATAGTGTCAAAATCAGATTTTTTTTTTCCTTTAAATCACCCAAAGCCCTTTAAATCACAGGAGAAAAAAAATACTACCACAGTCTGACAGGACATTTCGTAACACTGCTCACAGAAATATGTAGTTAGTTAAAAATCGCACAACACCAGGTTATAGTCCAACAGGTTTAATTGGAAGCACTAGCGTTTCAAAGCACCACTCTTTCAAACTTTGTACACCCCAGTCCAACATCGGCATCTCCAAATCATGACAGAATTATTGTGCTTCTTCCATGGAAGTAGTACTGCAATGCATGTGAACATATAAACCAGGCTGATCGATGAATCAGTCAACCTACATTTGCAGGATAGTACCCCATGATGAACTATTGGATTACAGACACATTTACAATTATTTACAATAATTGTGACATTTGGAAGTGTGAAAACGTTTTGCATTTCCCTTTCGGAATATTCCCAATTCAACAGGGTTGCCATTTTCTCCACAAACCTGACATGCTTTTAAGGGGCTTCCAAAACACATACCTCCAGATAAAATCAGTGTGCAGGAATTAAATCAGAATTTTGTCCCTCATCTGAAGTGGGGAACCTGACCTCAAGTGATGCATTTCTCAATGAGACATTCCTGATCCTGTAACAAGACCTACAGAGGCTGGCACGGGGGTCGGAGCAGGATTTGCAGACAGAAAACTCTAAACAAAATCATGTCAAAGTCCGACAGTCACTCAATTGACCAGGATCTGAATCTAAAAGCAGAAACGGGATTTGTCTGTTTAGTCTGCTAGATAAGATTTTAAATATCGGTTTGGCCAGTAAACACTAAGATGTACACACCTGTTTGAGAGTGTTCTAGTGTAATGTTGATAGAAAAGATCCTTAAACCAGAACACAGCCTTAAAGGAAGCAGACAATTCATATATCTAGAGACCGCACAAGTGTTCCCTAGGGGCATATTTTTTTTAAGGTGAGAGGAAAAAATTTAAAAGGGACTTGAGGGACAGCTTTATCACACAGAGGATGATGAGTGTATAGAATGAGCTGCTAGAGGTGGTGGTGGATGCAGGTACAGTTACAACATTGAGAAGATATTTGGATAGGTACACGAAAAGGCACAGTTTAGAGCGACAGGCAACGGGAACTAGATTAGTTTGGGATACCTGGTCGGCATGGACAAGTTGGTCCAAAGGGTCTGTTTCCTTGCTGTAGGAGTGTATGATTGCAAACGAAAGTCAGATTTAACTGTTAATTTAACCTTCAACTGGAGGGAAGTGAAAGCACAGCTTGTAATATCACTGTACAAGTATTCTAGAAGTCCAGGTGAATGTTCTGATGAAATGGGTTTGAATACCAGCATGGCAAATAGCACAATTTGAATTAAGGAAATAAAAATTGGAAACTTAACTAGCCTAACGAGGAATTATCAAGCACGCTTGAAACCTATCTGGGTCACTAACATCCTGCCATCTTTGTGTGGTCTGGCCTATGTAGGATTCCAATGCCATAGAAATGTGGTGGACTTTCAACTGCCCTCTTGGCCATTTAGGGATGGACAATACATGCTGGCCTGGTCAGACATACAACATCCTTGAGCAAATTTTTAAAAATCAGTTTCCCCCACCATCCTAAGGTCAGAGGAAAATATATTTCTAAGCTGAAAGTGGGTGAATGAGTTCTCTATAGCATGCAAACATCATAATATCCGTACACAGGTACAACGCAAAGGCAGATTCAGAAATGACAACTGATTCGGATTTCAAACTTTGCCACAAATCATACACAAAACCTGTGCAGGACTTTTCGTCGGAGATGGAAATCAGGTCCCCTCCCGCGTAAATGTCATGGGCACGCCCATCTCCAATTGATTGTGTCATTCTTCGGTCAGTTAATGTGAGCAGCAGCTATGGCGGAGACTGCAGGCCGTGCTGAGAGGAGAGATACCATGCATCCAGACTTTGAGATACCTTCAGGGGTTCCAGTGAGAGTGCTGGGGTGAACAGCAGAGGGTGCAGGTTTGGCAAGGCAGGAGGGGGCTTCTAATGGGCAGGGGTACCCAAGTTGGACGTACCTCCCTGCTACACACACCCAAACCTCTCCCCAACATCAGCAAAGGCCACAAGTTTGAACATTTGGCCTGGCACCTGTCCTTTTGAATTCATTTGGGATGTGGGCATCGCTGGCTAGGTTAGCATTTATTGCCCGCCCTTAATTACCCAGAGGACAGTGAAGCATCAGCCACATTGCTATGTGTCTGGGGTCACATGTTGGCTAGACCAGGTAAGGACAGCAGTTTCCTTCCTTGAAGGACATGTGTTTTTCCACCAAACAACAACAGTTTTGGGGTCATTGCTGAACTCTTAAAAATTCCAGAATTTTACTGGATTCAAATCCCACCACCACTGTGGGATTCAAATGGGAGGCTCCAGAACATTACCTGAGTTTCTGGATTAATAATTTCATGGTAATACCACCAGGCCATTTCTACCTCCCCCAAACCAAAATACCTGATGTACAATCCCATCAGGAGTGGGAGACCCTCTTTTGTGCTATATATTGGCTAAATGGAGGCCTCAGTTACCCAATGATGTAGTGAGCTGCCTGACACATCCCCTTCTGTGGGTATACCCCCAGAAGCAGACAGGCAACATGGTGCTGACCTCCACACCTCCCTGGGATGGTGTGCCAAATTCCAGCCAAGGTTCCTTTGCCCTCCGATAACTCTCTCTGCATTACCAACATTTGTCAAAAGTAGGGTAATTTTTTTTTAAAAGGTCTCTCCCTCACTGCAGTTTTAATCAAATAAAGTTGCAGTTTATTTTGGACATAAAACATCAATGGTGGGTGTAATGTAACATCAGAAAGATTTTCGGGATTTAATTGGAGTGATTAGAATGCGAAAGAAGTGTAATCTTCAAATTGTCGGACTGGAAATTGCAGATAGCATGTACAAAAAAGTAACAACTGACAGAATTTGGGCATTGATCCAATTTGCAGTCAAATCCCACAGAAGTTATTATGTCGAGCACATTATTGCTGAAAGCACAGTGACTGTTTAATGGATTTTCTGTCATTAGAAATCACAAATGAAAAGCTCTGACTCTAACAAAAAAAAAGCACATCAGTAATTACCCTGGCTTCAAATTCAAGATCATTCACAACAAAAATCAAAATAGGTCAAGATGGATGAAAGTCCATCAGTTCTATTTCACACTCCATCACAATTACAGTAATTCAAGATTAGTGTTTTACACATGCAGATATACACTGTACTCTGAAAGATTTAAACAGACTGAAGTATCATATGGGGTGTCAAGTTACTGGTTCAAGCCAATGCAGCATAGCCACAGAGTCAGAGGCTAACGAATTTAGTTACACATTGGGGAGTTTCACAGGAGATTTTGTATTCTCCTCTCCAGACTGCACTTCATAGAATCTCTGCAGAATCTCTGCAGAATCTCTGCAGTGCAGATTCAGAGGCCATTCAGACCATCCAGTCTACACTGACTCTCTGAAGAGCAGCCCATCCATGTGTACACCATGGCTAATCCACCTGGCCTGCATATCCCTGGGTATTGTGGTGCAATTGAGCATAGTCAACCCACTTAACCTGCACATCTTTGGACTGTGGCAGGAAAACTGGGCACCCAGCAGAAACCCATGCAGAAGACCAGCAGTGAAAGAGCACCACGGTCTCGAAGAGTTATAAGGACCGAGGAGAATGCAGCGATGGAAGGGGCCGAGTGCTTGGAGGGGATTTCACCACATCTTAAAGTCCAGGCTTTGACAATAATACAGCTAATAATGGTCAGTATAAAAACTAATGATTTTCGTCACTTCAAGGGAGCATTGGAATGGTAAAATTCAAGAAGCAACAATAGTAGGACAGCATACAAGCCGAGGCAGGGCTTGGTTACAGAGGTGGACATAGAACAGTGTTGGTAATGAACTAACAAGCAAGATACCCATACCGTGTTGGAGTCATATACAATTAGATGGGACATCCACTGCCTTTTCTTGCTGCATAGCGTCAGAAAAATTCAGATTCGGTTTCTGAGCAAAGCCTACTTTTCCTGAGGGCCACTATTGTTTGAGACTTAAACCTTATCACTGCAGAAATATGAGCTTTACATCTTACAGAATAACCCACATGGGAGTTAATCCAGGTTACAAGTAACTTGCTGAAAACATCTGTTAAAAGCCCATGTCTGGAAGGAAACCAAACACAACCGTTGTTATTATAGGTATTGAGAAGATTAGAATAAACACAAGATTATGCTGTTAACTGTTCATTCACCTGTCTGTATTTCCTTGCTCATTGCAGAGTTGTTAAGAATACGTAGTCAGGACATTCGTGAAGAAAGGAATGTGCAATATGCTTCAGCAGCTGCTGAATAAAACACCGAGCAGTGTTGCAGTCCATGGATCTTGCCACCAGTTGGCCAGATGTTGCCCTGGCCTGGATTTAAAGTGAGCCAAATCCATTTCCAGGAACGACTGAGACCTGAGCCCTAAAAAACATCTAGGTGTCAAGCCGCCCCCAACTAAACCTGTGACAGTTCTTCATAGATCAGCTTTCAATTGTAAAATTGCAAAACACTAAACACAAATTTCCAGATGCAACCTTCATTACAAGAATAGAAACTGCCCATAAACAACAATAATAAATCATTTAAGAATTGTAAAATAGCTTCATATGCTGACAAAGCACCAAGAATTTACACAGTCTACTTACGGATTAATACTTCGAGGACATAGTGCTTAGCAGACAAAGCACAAATCTGAGTGTCCAATAATTTTTAGTTCTCATTCCATTCTTGGTAATGGTTACTGTAATCACTGTTGCAAATATGCTAATTTCTCACACTGAAATCTGTAGCACTTTCACTTCACTGAGGTCTGTTGAGAATATCTGAGCCACTTTCAGCACACTGATATATCTGAATGACAATTACTAGAAAGCCCTTCCCCAACAGCTTTGTCACACAACTACTTTATGCCTTATCAAAGTTTTTTCATGCTCAAGGGTGTGTGAGGCAATTTTTGTCACTTGACATCGAGGAGGAGAATGGTTAGTTATGGGACATCATAGCCATTAATAATTTAACTTAACTATTAGCATTTCTCTCCATTAGCAGAAATTGATTAGCTAAGGTAGGTTAACAGAGACCAAGTACAGATCAGCCATGGTCTAACTGAATGACTGACATGTCTGAGGGATTCAATGTCTTGCTCCTGCAATTCAAACAGCTCATGCATCATTTGCAATCTAAATTTACCACCGGGACCAGTACATCATAGTGCAACTGCGGAACAATTTAAACTAATGTGTCATCAAAATATTGTCCCAAACAGCATTACACCTATGCAGGAAAAATACTTGCTCACTGAAGAAATTCCAGAACTGTATGCACAAGGATAAAGAAAAAAGAATCAGTTTGGCATTTCATAATTGATAACTATTTCATTTAAAACAAAAAAAAACCCTCATACCAGGACATGCACCAAGTTTGAACACAAAAGACTATAACTTCAGAACAGACTCCTCTAAATGCTTCTATTCTGGAAGAAAGTGCAGAGAGTAAGAGATTGTGGACAGATGTAAATCCTATTGCCATGCCTCATTCGATTTAAATATTTTACAATAGTTTATTTTTATATCCCATGCCTATTCATCTAAATACATTACGACTGCAAGGAACTCTTAACACACTCTAAAAGACTTACATCTTTGCTCCATGGATTGTCTCGTTACGAGCAGAGTGTCTAAGGAAGCACCATGGGGAAAAAAGCCGTGGAATGCGACTACAGGTTTAAATCTTTGCAAGAGAGTTAATGCAGGCACAAGGGACAAATGTAAAATCAGTTTTTATTCGAATTGCAACAAGGAAACTATTGTGCAGAAATCCAGTCACTCCAGTGGCATAGAGAGCAGAGGAAAGCGCATGAATGAAACACTAACTTTAATTATTTTAACAAATGTGTTCAACTATTATCTCCACATAGGCTGAGAAACACAACCTGCAAAGCTACTAAGTCATTGAAAGTTAAGATGACTTGGACCTGTGGGCCTCAGACTCAGTTTATGGAATCGTTTTAAATCACAGTTGAACTCACTTACTTGGCAAGAGTGCAATCCACCAACAACTTTTGCTCTGCAATGCTGGGAAAGACACTTGCCCATGTCTTTAAATGTGCAATTTTTAAAAAAATATACTAAATACTGAGAACTGATCCGAACTCAAAAAATTCAAAATACTATTTACTCGAGATGGTCTAACAGCAGGGTGACTCAATGTATGCAACACCCTCAAATCATTCAAAAGCTGCTCCAGTAGCTGACTACATGTGTCAGTAACTGTGCTAACAATGTGGGCAGCCATCCTTTGAGTCATGTCTACTGGAAGTTGTAGCTCCAGTTGCTTAAAACAAACATTAAATACACAATATCTGGAAATTGCCTAGTAACACAAACGATCCCATTTAACAGCCAAAAACTGACAGCTGGCTACCACAAAAAAAGGCATTACAGTTTGTACATATTGTCCCATTTAGATGGAATATCCAGAATTAAAAGTCACAACTATACCAGAGACATGAAGTCATTCAGTAAACCACAGGAAGCGGTTATGAAAGAAATGGAGCTATTCTCCGTTGCAAAGTCGACTTTGTACTTTTCTGTTTTCAACAGAAAGTCAGCTTTAGTAATTCATGTTGAGGGACCAGGTTTGGAACCTGTTCTCTATGGAAACTATATTATGTGATCTCTTATTTCCATCTGAGAGTGCACACAGTGCAATATTGCAAATCATCTATTTACTGAGGCAGGAGTCAGTTTCTCTTCCAAAATTGCATTTCAATACAAATTCCAGTCTGCTCTCTCGACTTCCTAACCAACTCCCTCTACTGGGGGAAAACCAACTCTTTAATTTTAAGAATCTTTCACACAATTATCCACACAGTATAAAGAACTCTGCTTTTATTTTAATTTCCAAATGAACTTGTTCCAAGATGTTCGTGCACACTTTTGGAGCTGATGGGACTGGCACAGAAGTAAGAACACGACCACTGCACCACAGAAGTCCCTGGAAAGCCAGCACTTTTTTTTTCCAAATTTCCCAATAAACCTGCCTGGATATGTTTTGAAATATCTCTGGAGGACATGGCACTTGAGCCCAAGCCTTCTGGCTCACAGGTAGGGGCACAGCCATTGCTTTACAATAGCTCCTGGAAAAGCAGTCCTTTTTAAAAAAGTATGTTCTAACCAAAGTGTTCAGTAATATTCGTACTCCTCTCTGGAACAAGTGGGAGTTGTACCTGGGCCTCCTGGGTCAGATGTAAATACACTACCACTGTGCCACATGGGTCTCTGGAAAATCAATCCCTTTTATTTTTCCCCGACAACCCACCACCAAATCACCCTTTCGACAAGCTAAAGAATGAACAATTAACAAAAGCTACCTGACAGGGCAGTGCAACACCAATAAAATTAAGGGGAGGTAGGGATGAGGGGGAGGAAATGAACCTGCAATGCACCACAGCCCCCATGGGACCCACCCCTGTCGAGTGTGTTGATGGACACCATGTGCTCTATCTCCAGCTGAGGGAGAGAGGGAGACAGTCAGGAAATATGACCCCGTCCATGGCCCACCTGGACCGGTTGATTTTACACACCCCCTGGAGCAGATGGGACTTGGAACTCAGACCTCCTGGCTCAGAGATATGGAGACAAGCACTGAGCTACAAAAGCCCTCCGCCTGGACCTTTTTTTTAATATCCAAAAGTACTCTTACTGAACTGAATGTTTTCTCCCCCATCAGTGAATTACCTGTGGTATATTTCCGTCCATTAACCACCACCAGTAAATCACCTGTGCCTCCCATTTGATTAATCTGTGTACAAAACTGGTTGAGGGCAATGCAGACCATCACAAGTGAAGGATTTATTTAGATAAATGTGAGATGCTGCATTTGGGAAAGCAAATCTCAGCAGGACTTATACACTTAATGGTAAGGTCCTCGGGAGTATTGCTACACAGAGAGACCTTGGAGTGCAGGTTCGTAGCCCCTTGAAAGTGGAGGTGCAGGGAGATAGGATAGTGAAGGTAGCGTTTGGTATGCTTTTCTTTATTGGTCAGAGTATTGAATACAGGAGTTGAGAGGTCATGTTGCGGCTATACAGGACATTGGTTAGGACATTGTTGGAATATTATGTGCAATTCTGGTCTCCTTCCTATCGGAAAGATGTTGTGAAAGCTGAAAGGGTTCAGAAAAGATTTACAAGGATGTTGCCAGGGTTGGAGGATTTGAACTATAGGGAGAGACTGAACAGGCTGGGGCTGTTTTCCCTGGAGCGTCGGAGGCTGAGGGGGTGACCTTATAGCAGTTTACAAAAATCATGAGGGGCATGGATGGGGTAAATAGACAAAGTCTTTTCCCTGGGTGGGGGAGTCCAGAACTAGAGGGCATAGGTTTAGGGTGAGAGGGGAAAGAGACCCAAGGGGCAACACTTTCACACAGAGGGTGGTACGTGTATGGAATGAGTTGCCAGAGGAAGTGGTGGAGGCTGGTACAATTGCAACATTTAAAAAGCATCTGGATGGGTACGTGAATAGGAAGGGTTTGGAGGGATATGGACCAAGTGCTGGCAGGTGGGACTAGATTAGGTTAGGATATCCGGTCATGGACAAGTGGAGACGAAGGGTCTGTTTCCATGCTATACATCTCGATCACTAACTCCTGATGTTTCAAAAATCTATCCACCTTCTCTAAATACTTAAGTGATCTCACCTCCACAAGTCTTTGCAGTGGAAAGTTCTAGACAATTACTACTCCAAGAGAAGAAATTCCTTCACATCTCAATTGCAAATGAGTGACGCCTCATTCTGTAATGAACGACATGCTCTAGTTTGAGATTATCACAGTGGTGGAAACATCATGGTCAAACCCCCTTAGAATCTTGTAGACAGTTGCATTTGAGGAGGAGCCAGGTATCACATGACGAACAAAGGAGAAGGCCTATACAGTGACATGAAGCAAACGGGGAAAGGGCGCGTTTGGAGTATAAGGACCTGTTGGAGTGGCATAATGGTTCAGTAGTTAGCACTGCTGCCTCACACAGCCAAGGACCTTGGCTTGATTCCAGCTTCAGGCAACTGTCTGTGTGGAGTTTGCGCATTCTGTCTGCATGGGCTTCCTCTAATATATGCAGGTAAGGTGGATTGGCCACAGTATCCAGGGGTATGCAAGCTGGCTGGGACGTTCTTCGGAGGGCTGGTGTGGATTCAATGGGCTGAATCGTCTGCTTCCAAACTGTAGGGATTCTCACTGAAATGGATTAAAAGGATAATATATCATCATTAATTTTGGTTGTGCCTCAGGTCATCTAAATATCCGGCCTACAACCAACAGGTTCAAAAACAGCTGCATCCCCACTGCTTTTAGACTTCTGAATGCACCTCTCAAATTTCAAATCTCATGCTGATCTTGCTTTCTTGTGCACCTTCATTGTGGTCGTAACTGTGTATTCCTCAGACAAAATCTGATCTCTGTTTGTTATGATCTGCAGGCAAAGCAAAACTTCACATGTGACAACAATACATCGAATCAAATCACATCAAATCCAAAAGGGCATTTTGTGGAGTCCTCTTCCTGTCATGGAACTTGACATCTGATTCTGCAATCCTATGGAAGGCGGCGCATTCGCTCGGTGATGTTTGCCATTTGCTAAAAAGGAACGAGCAATGTCCTACAACAGAAGAAGGGCCTTACCTCACACAAACTTACCATCAGGGATTTTAACACAGAACTCCAACACTGCATTTTTCCCAGTGTGACTGACTACAATTGGTCATAACTTGTCCTTTAGTTTGCGTCATGCATTTTTGGAACAGATACATATTTGAGTAGGTTTACAAGCACTCATGGTCACTCTATCCCTACAAATCCCAGCGCCATGAAGTTAACAGGAAAGTAAAGAGTGTGCTCTGCATTGGCAGCATGTGAAGGTCAAGCTGCTGCAGTGACTCCTAGTGGTCAATACAGTTTTCACTTCTCAGGTTATGTGCCTCACACACTACAGGCAGAAGGAGTATCCTTCACTCGCTCATTCACTTGGCCTAATCAGACATAACCTCGACCAGTTTTTTTCCAGCATCGCAGCAGACATACATGTTAAACATTTACCACGCTATTCCCTGCAGACTTCACAGCTTTCCTATAGCTGACAGGCCTAATGTTCTTTCGTGAACAGGATGAAACAAAATATCAGAGAAAAGGACATTTTCTCATATTTGCTGCATATAGATGGCTACATAGAAGAAGGAGCAGCACACCAGGATAGGATGCTCCCTATTGCTTTGATGTATATTCTTAATGAAGCAGTTTCTCAGCGTCGCCCATCGTGGTTCTTATAGAAAGTCAGTGATCATGGTGTATGCAAGGTGTCTTTGATCATGATGCCATCAAAGCACAGAAAAAGGACATCAAAAGAGCCCGTGCATGATGTGTTCCCAGCTGCCTGCAAGTCAGAAACACCGGTGTACTTGTGTGCACTGCAATGCTAACCCCTGCTTGTGGTCAGGATTAGCTGGCTGCCACCATCCTCTGTCCTTGACTGGTCTTAAGGCTTTTTTTTAAAACACAGTGGCAGAGGTAAACCACAAGTATCAACAAGAAATTAGCTTTTGTCTTTAATAAGCTGTACTTTATTGCATGATAGCAATCAGATAAAAGTCATACTTGCAAATTAAACGTTGGGCTGAGGCTTACTTTATTTTGGCCAAGTCTGAGCAGCGTCAAGTTTTTCAGAATTTTTCTCTGTGCGAGTTCTCACTGGACTTTCTACATTAATGACCTACACCACTCCCTATGGCAACTGTCCTGTTAGATTCTGGCCCCATCTTACAGCACGCTATTTCCAGTACAACTCACCAAATTCACCAGCATCCCTTTCACCTGCACCATCTTTAAAATATTGCTGTGCACCTGGAGCCACCCTGCATGGATTCCTGAGATTTGCCCTGGACTTACTTGGCAGAAAGGGGGTAACTGGCACCCCACTTTGTTGGGGGGGACCCCAAGCTCCTGCTGCACAGGGCGGTATAGGCCTCAGACTTCAGCTCACCCCCCTTCCCAGGGCCAGCAGAGGTGGTCATGACACCAGGCTGTGCCAGCTTGGTCGGAGGTTTCCAGTCCAGTCAGAGCAGTCTCAGCCATCTGGAGGTGTAGTTGTATTTTTAGAAGAACATCAAAACTGACCTTCTCCAATCCGTCAGGGTAAGTGGCACCAACTTTCACTGAAGCCTCACAATGCTCTCTCTCTCTGCTACTGGACCCAACTCCCACAAAGCTTAGGCTATACCACTCTCACTGTTGCTGACAACATTTTGCTCACAACAACCCCAATTCCCCACATCCAATAACCCTGCGTGCCCTCTGTGCTGCCTACTCACTCACTTGGCACACATGTCCACCTTTACTAAAAAAAAGTAACACCCCCCCTCCCACGTTCATTTCCCTTTAAACCTGACACTCTCTCATTCCAGGAGGAAAACAGCCCCCAATCGGTCAAGGCAATGCCCGACATTTGACCCTTCACCCCTTATGAGGGGAGGATCCGGACTCCGAATGCCCTGAAAGGCTGACTGTCCGGATCCAAGCTTGTAGACTGGTATCTAAGGCTGCCCTTGACTTACTGTGCCAGGACCAGATGAACAAAGTCCATCCCCCTTGAGGTGACTGAGTGTAGCTGACAACCATGACAAGCTTCATTCCTTGTGCCTGCTGTAAACAGTACCACAAGACAGAAGTAATATGAGCCTCATATCCCTGGCTTGGCAAAACACACAGACAGGACAGAGCAATGCATAGAATCTCTACAGAGTGTAAAGAGGCCATTCAGCCCATCACATCCACCCCGATCCTTCACAGAGCATCTCACTCACAACCAACCCCCTACCCAATTCCTACAACCCTGCATTTACCACTGCTAATCCACCTCGACATTACGGGCAGTTTAGCATGGTCAATCTACTGAACCTGCATGTCATAGGGATGCAGAGAACATCCAGGCAGGCTGAGTGTGACTGAGTGAGGGGTCCAGAGATGCAGCCTGGTCTAGTCCCTATGCTGGGTGTGTGTTCCTGAGCACAGTGTCCTTGTTGCAGCTTTACTATGAGTATGGCCAGTGCAGCCCAAGGTGTAGCACTGAAATACAGAAGGGTCCTGTATAAGAATCGGGAATGCCCATGGGAGTTGTTAGAGACTGGCACATGTTGGAATCCAGGAGATACGAGGTGGATATGACAGTGCCCATGGAGCATACCATGAGGTGCTGATGCCTGTCTTCTGACACAGAGGCATGTTGCTCACAGTGAGCTGAACTCGCCAGGTACCTGTTCTGGTTTCCACTTGGAATTCTGTCAATGTCTAGATTAGTTGGTGAGTTTGGTAAGATAGCAAGCTGGATATTAATGAAGCAAGTAGTGCTGACAACAAGACTCTTCACAAGCAATAATCCCACCTTAATTGGCAACTGGCCACTGCCTAGGGAGAAACCTTCCATGCTGCTTGTGAAAAGCATTCAAGATGGAGTGAGAAGATTCTAATGTCAAGACAGGTACAGTCCAGTTCTGCCACTCATCTGACCATAGGCCATTTTGCTGAAGAATCCACACATTGTTACCTAGACCAGGAGGAGAGTTATGGATAAAACTCTTCCCCTCCCACACAACTCTAAAATGATCTGCCTTTCCCACCAAGTCCTCATAACTTCATCAGACTGGTGGAGCTTTGTTCAGTTTCCACCATTAACCCTTGCCGAACCTTTACCTTCCACAACAATCCTGACTGAACTTTGGTAGATCACCCCTGCTATATTACCACAACTTAATTTAGGTGGAACCCAGGTCCTATTTAAATACAACAGGCCAGTACCACAGGAAACTACTTATCAGCAGTAACCCGTACCATGTGACGCATGGGAGATGGAACAATAGAGAATGCAATGTGATGTCGATGGCTTTAATAGTCCCACATTTAGACCCAGCATTTATCAGAGCAATTTGCCAAGGTCATGGAATCACAATGGTACAGCCCATTAATCCATGTTGGATCTATGTATAGCATTCCAGTCAGTCCTATTCCATTGTTCCAACCCTGTAGCCCTGCACGTTAATTTCCTTCAAGGGCTCTTCCATATATTGCTATGGCTCTGAGAGGGTTAATATAATCACGTAGGTGATGAGTTCCACTGTACAGCCTTTATGATAAACTAAAATAAAAAACGGGTCCTACAATCACACTATGGAATGAAAATATTTCAAATTAACACAAGAGAATATTTGGTATTTGGGCTGAAGCTGCATACTGATACAGTATCTTCCAACAAGAAAACTGAAAAGGAAGCTCATTCCCCGATGGAAATCTCCATAAAGGGTGAAGGTTCACAGTACAGGATGCCACCGAGGCAGAGAATTATAAATGAGAAGGATTGAATCAATCTGCTGAGTTGGTGCCAAGATTGAATTGGAAACACCAGCTGACGGGAGGGAAAAAAGTGGGGCTACACTGGAGAAAGGCAGAGATTGCAGGAAACCCTCAGCAAGAAGGAAGATGGAGAGACAGTCAAGAAAGATTGCTGTACACGGCACATTAGAGGTCAGAAATAACAAAACAGGAAGATTCAAAGAAACAACAGCAAAAAGGAGATAGAGAGAAACACAGACGATTATAATTGTGTCAGTTGTTGCCTCTCCTTGTCGTGACGATGTGGGTTATTACATGTATGTTACGGTGTGGGGACAATGGCAGAGGTTCTGCTGTTCTCTACATCTCATGGCTGACCAGGAATCTCTTCAACTCTTTCCACTTTCTATTGATGCGACAATTAACCTGTACGTGCATGTTATAAATAGACCTTCATTGACTGTCAAGTCCTGGAGCAGGATTCGAAACCTAGCTCAGAGGCAGGGATACTACCCTCTGCACTCAAAGAACTATTACATCATTGGAATAAGACACTTAGCAATTATTAAGCTTTTCTTTTAAAAAAAAATAAAACTAGACTCGCTCCCTAAATTCCTGGAAATTTTCATATAAAAATACATGGAATAGTAGGAACACCAGCATCAAAACTAGGTGCTACAGTTTTGCACAATGAAACAGCCCCAGATGCTCTGGGCCAACAAAATAGTTTTCCATCTGTAATTCTCTTTTCAAAGTAGTATTAAAAGTTTGGACTGAATCATACCCATGGAGCCTCATGTGAATCCCAAGCGTTTTGGAATGTTTAATCAAACGTAATTAACTTCAACATGAGGCAATATAACTACACTGTGGGAATGTATCCAGCACAGACATCACTTGTTGTCTCAGGAAATAAATACTGCAGTCTTTCAAAACATACATGGTAAGCACAAACCACTTGACTTCCACGTTTCTGAGTTTAGCCTTGCACTCACGATGGGATTGGCAGGTACAGTGTGTTACTACACCCTTCTATATAGTGCTTTCAGTAAGCTGGAAAAAAAGACAGGGGAAAGGATGAGGAAAAGGTAAGGGAAGTGAGAAAGGAGACTACAGCAGAGGATGAAATAGAGAGTGTAAGAGAGGAAAAAAAAGAGACAGGAGGAAATGTAGAGAGGGGAAGTAAAAAGGTATTAAAAGACTAGAAAAGGAAAAGCTCTAAATTGAGATAAAACTACATTTGAAACGAAGCATATCCTCCAAATCACAATGAATGGAAAGAATGGGAAATCTTACAAGAAGTCATTCATCTGCAAAGCAGAAAGCTTCTAAGAACACTGGTTCGGAGAACACGCCTGGGCATCTGTCTCACATATGAATTCTTTTTTTTTTAAAAAACTCTACTCTGAAGAATGCAATTGCAAATGAGTTACTGATTACCATCTCTGGGATTTTAGTGTACAGTGCAAGTAACTGGAGACACGAATCATTGGGAAATCAAAGATCCAAAGTCAAACTTTCCACCATTGAGGTTTCCCCTGCATCATGTCTGGGTCTGTTGAAGACTGGTGTATAGAGATAGATTACTCTGATTAATCAACATTATTTTAGAATATGGTACAGTGGACGAGATGGATCTTGGAGCATGTTTCCTTCAGCATTTCCAATGCTGTTAACTAATGTGAGAAAGGGCTTGTCACTGGTGATAAACTCCAATAACTGCTCCAGTAGATGACCAACTGCAGAATAAATTTTACCTTATACAGATTAGCATTTAACAGGTTGATGAGAACAAAAGCTTATTTCTTGCATAAATTCGAGAGGTTACTTGGAAACATAATGCACAGAAAAGTCACTGGCAGAGGTAGAGAAGCCAAAGGCTCTTTAGACCTGGTTTTCCTTCCACCCAGTCTCGCAGTGAGCCAAGCTGCCCCACCCACTAAATTGGCAAGCAAAGCAGACATCCTTTTGATCTCCATTTGACCTGGATCAACGGAGATCGGGTGCACAACTACTGAACTACCAAGAAAGCAGCTTTTAAATCAAACATTACTTGCTCTGCTGACGACCTCACTGAAGCCAATGATTCAATGTGACAAGATGATGGCATTGTGCGATTTCGCAAAAGTTTGTACGTACACCAACCAGATGTACTTCTGTGCCATGTGGGCTTCATTCAAAAATCTGTTCCCTTGCTTTGATAGCTGTAACAGTTGAAGTGAAATGAGCTTAATGTATAAGCTATCCCCCAGAGTGTGTCTCACTGCAGGAACTGCTGACAATTTGGCATCAAATTCCACCTCAAGGAAACAATGATGTCGGTGAATAGGGAAAGTGAACAGAAGTAAACGACAGAGGTGGAGGCACATGTGTGCAGAGCTTTGGAGCTAATGCAAGTAACTGGCACAGACTTAAAAAGGGCATTCATTTTCCTCCCTCTTACTCTCCAAACGCTCAAAGCTCACAGGAGTGGCCTTGCAGAAGATGTTTTATTGCCCAATAATGATAATCCCAACATTGCTGAACATAAAAAAAACCTGCACATGTTCATGAACTGATTCCCATTCTTGTTACTCAGGCAGTCTGTAGCTCATCTGGGATGTTTACATTGGCTTCAAAAGATTGTGAGAAGCTATGCAAAAGTGCCAATTGGAGGCTAGTTGCTGAGTTAAAGTTAAGTGTTACATACTGGAAATTCCTTGTACATCCCTAGTCTTTGTCCTTTTTGAAAGGTCTCTGTTTTCATGCAGCAAGAGAACTTTACCAGCATTAGTATTTGGGTGTTTGGGATTGAACAGTTATTGTTGTCACCAGAATCTATGGCTGTTAAAGCAGGTATGAACTCAAATATATACTTGCCATCAGAATGATACCATACTGCATTTTCGTTGTGTACCACAGAAACTGCACTGGAGATTACCAGAGAGGTGCTCTTTTTACCTTCATCCACCTGCTTTGTCACCTTCTCAAAGAATTCAATAAGGTTAGTTAGACATGACCTACCCTTCACAAAACCACATTGACTATCTCTAATCAAATTATTCCTTTCCGGACGATTATAAATCCTCTCTCTTACAACGTTTTCCAACACCTCACCCACAACCAAAGTAAGGCCCACTGGCTTATAATTACCAGGATTGTCTCTACTCCCCTTCTTGAACAAAGGAACAACATTTGCGATCCTCCAGTCTTCTGGCATTATTCCTGTCAATAATGATAATATAAAGATCAAATCCAAAGGCTCTGCAATCTGCTCCCTGGCTTCCCAGAGAAATCAGAGGATAAATCCCATCTGGCCCAGGGATCTTATCTATTTTCAAACCTTCCAAAATTGCTAAAACTTCCTTGTTATCAACCTCAATCCCATCTAATCTTGTAGCTTGTATCTCTGTATTCTCACTAACATTGCCCTTTTCCAATGTGAATACTGATGAAAAGTATTCATTAAGTACTTCCCCTATGTCCTCAGATTCCCCACACAACTTTACTGTCTTTGATTGGTCCTAATCTTACTCTAGTCATTCTTTTATACTGATATACCTATAGAAGGCCTTAGGGTTTTCCTTGATCCTATCAGCCAATAACTTCTCGTGCCCCCTCCTGGCTTGTCTTAAACCTCGCTTTAGATGTTTTCTGGCTAACTCAACTCTCAAGCCCCCTAACTGTGCCTTTATGCCTCATCCTCACAGTATCCTACTTCCTCTTGACAACAGCTTCAACTTGATTAGTAAACGATGGCGCTTTATCTTGACAATGACCTCCCTGCCCGATAGGTATGTACTTATCAAGCTGGTCCTTGAATAAGCTCCACATTTCAATTGTGCCCATCCCCTGAAGTCTTCTTCCCCATCCTAAGCATTCTATATCCTGCCTATTCTCATCATAATTGCCTTTCCCCCAGTTTTCGCTGCCATATATACCTACCCCAGCCCATTGCTATTATAAACATAGAGGAGAAAGTGAGGACTGCAGATGCTGGAGATCAGAGCTGAAAACGTGTTGCTGGAAAAGCGCAGGTCAGGCAGCATCCAAGGAGCAGGAGAATCGAAGTTAAGGGCATTAGCCCTTCTTCAGGAAGAAGAAAGTGTGTCCAGCAGGCTAAGATAAAAGGTTGGGAGGAGGGACTTGAGGGAGGGGCATTGGAAATGCGATAGGTGGAAGGAGGTCAAGGTGAGGGTGAATGGCCAGAGTGGGGGTGGGGGCGGAGAGGTCAGGAAGAAGATTGCAGGTTAGGAAGGCAGTGCTGAGTTTGAGGGATTTGACTGAGACAAGGTGGGGGGAGGGGAAATGAAGAAACTGGAGAAATCGGAGTTCATCCCTTGTGGTTGGAGGGTTCCTAGGCGGAAGATGAGGCGCTCTTCCTCCAACCATCGTGTTGCTATGGTCTGGTGATAGAGGCGGCCAAGGACCTGCATTTCATATCCGCCACAAATTCACCTGCACCTCCACACACATCATTTATTGCATCCACTGCACCCGATGTGGCCTCCTCTATACTGGGGAGACAGGCCGCCTACTTGCGGAACGTTTCAGAGAACACCTCTGGGTCACTGGACCAACCAACCCAACCACCCCATGGCTCAACACTTCAACTCCCCCTCCCACTCTACCAAGGACATGCAGGTCCTTGGACTCCTCCATCGCCAGACCATAGCAACACGACGCCTGGAGGAAGAGCGCCTCATCTTCCGCCTAGGAACCCTCCAACCACAAAGGATGAACTCAGATTTCTCCAGTTTCCTCATTTCCCCTCCCCCCACCTTGTCTCAGTCAAATCCCTCAAACTCAGCACCGCCTTCCTAACCTGCAATCTTCTTCCTGACCTCTCCGCCCCCACCCCCACTCCGGCCTATCACCCTCACCTTGACCTCCCTCCACCTTTCGCATTTCCAACGCCCCTCCCCCAAGTCCCTCCTCCCTACCTTTCATCTTAGCCTGCTGGACACACTTTCCTCATTCCTGAAGGGCTTATGCCCGAAACGTCGATTCTCCTGCTCCTTGGATGCTGCCTGACCTGCTGCGCTTTTCCAGCAACACATTTTCAGCTATTATAAACATAACCAAATTGTGGTCACTATCGCCAAAATGCTCAGCTACCTCCAAATGTAACACCTGGCCGGGTTCACTCCCCAGTGCCAAATCCAATATAGCATCTCGCCTTATTGGCCTGTCTACATACTGTGTCAGAAAGCTCTCCTGCACACATTGAACAAAAACTGATCCATCTAAACTACTTGAACTATCGTATTCCCAGTCAATGTTGGGGAAGTTAAAGTCCCCCAAAACAACTACCCTGTTACTCTCGCTCCTATCGAGAATCATTTTTGCTATCCTTTCCTCTACATCCCAGGAATTGGGAGGCTTATAGAAAATTCCAACAGGGTGACCTCTCCTTTCCTGTTTCTAACCTCAGCCCAAACCACCTCAGTGGATGAGTCCTCAAATATTATCTCAGCTGCTGTAATACTACCGTTGATTAACAATGCCACCTCCCTTTTCCCATCTTCTCTGTTCTTACTGAAACATCTAAATCCAGGAATCTGTGACAACTATTCCTGTCCCTCCTCCAGCCATAACACTGAAATCGCAAGTGCCAACCAATGCTGCAAGTTCACCCACCTCATTCCGCATGCTCCGGGCATTGAAGTATACATATTTCAAACCAACACCCTGATTGCTGGTGTCCTTGGCACTGGTGCCATAAGTGGCACCTTGTAATCTTTGCACTGCACTCATGTGAGGACATGTGACAATAAAGCTAATTCAGTTCAATTCAAAATGGACAGATTCGCCGAGAGAGTCACGAAAGGAGCACATCCAGTGAAGGACAGCATTTCTGGCAAGTGAATCTCACGCACGCACCCCATGATGTTACGCTAAAATTGAAAGAAAGTTAGCTGCACTGTCACATGAACTGACCCAATAAAGTCTCCATTAAGGACCAACACCCTCCCTGTTAAGAGAACTCAGGTCCAAACACAAACTACAAGGAAGAGGGAGAATCTGCTCTGTAAGGACTAATTTAGATGTATTTTCCTGTAGCGATTAAAATTATTTACCTGGTATTTTCTTGACCATTCAAGATTGAGGACGTATCTGATGATCAAATGGAGCTTGAGTGGAGTAAACTACAGACTAAAACACAAACAAAATATTTCCTCCATTTGGGAAATCAAGATTCAATTGGATAGAATCTTCAAATTAGAATTAGGAGGGAAATTAAGAAGCTGTATTTCACACAAAAGACAGTAGGAATTTAGAATTCTCAACAAAAAGGCATCAGCATTGCTCCGAGTCTCTTTTGGTGGTTTTCAAGACACAAAACAATATTTTTGTTATACTAGTGTGTCGAGGAGAAGGGTGCAAACAGACGAAAATGAAGGTGAGAAGCTGATCGTGGTTGCATGGCAGAGCAGAACCCAACAGCCATGTAGTCCATGAAAAGCTAATCAGGATCCACAGTTAACAGGGAGTTACATATCATTCATTTCAACAGGTCAAAAACAAAACTGGCCTCAAATAGTAAATCATGAGCTGTGTGTACAATTAAACTCTGACCAAATGAGAAACTTCGCTGAAAGCATGAGTGTACCTCAGCCAAGTTCATCACCAGATCAACTCGTAAAGAGAGTTGGTTTTGCCCACTGCATTGCTGCCTCAGTTTTAATGCTGTCACAAAGATTTAAAGTTTTCTTCAATATACAAATGCAAATAGAACAACATTTATTCATTAGCAATAAATGTTGGCCCAGCCAGCCCACATCCCCTGAATGAGTAAAGAAAAAAATTACTAATTGTAGTGGAGGTTTCCAAAAAGGCTACATTGCTAAGTGTCCCCAGTTAGCAAATGTCTATCTAAATAAGGCTTTTTGTAAGGAAACAACTGGATGTTCCTGCATAGGCTCAATACTGCAGAAGCAAAGCACAAATACAATTGTCATTAATTTGCTGCAAGTCCACTCCACCACCAATCTGATTTTTCTGTTGGTTTAGACCAACAATCAAGGGATGTGCCATAGTTTCATACAGCACAGAAACAGACCCTTCGGTCCAACTTGCATGTGCTGACCAAGTACTCTCAACAGAACTAGTCCCATTTGCCTGCATTTAGCCCATTATCCCTCTAAACCTTTCCTATTCACGTACCTGCTTCAATGTCTTTTAAATGTTGCAATTGTACCCCACGTTCAAACAATGTACAAAACTATAACTAAATTCAATGAATTTCAATTGCTTGGGCTGCTAAAAGCCCAGCTAGAAAATAAACAAAGGTTTGCATTTCTATGGCACATTTCATAATGTCAGGATACCCCAAAGTGCTTTTACAGTCAATAGAGTGCAAGTCCTGTTGTTCACAGAGAAGTACTCCATTCACGTCCTGAGAGAAATAGAAGCTTCCAGCAGCTGTCAGGATTGGCTCGTTGTAGTGTGCAGATGGGACATTGAAATGCTTTGTCACAATCCCAGGATGTAATCCATTAATGAGAATTACTACACTGCAAATATATCACCAGTTACAGATACAAGGGCCAGACTAAGCCAAGAGACAATGGGGAACCATTTCTCATCCGAATCTCCCAAAAGACCTTTCAGACAGGAGGCATAATGGGGTTGCATGTTGCTTGCAATACCAGTGCCAACCTTTTTTTGGCTAATCAACTCCTCCTCTGATTAGTTTTGGGATTTGGTTTGACAAATGTCTGAAATCTCCAAAGTCTCATGCAAAGAGTTATCCTTCATGTGTAAGCATAACAGCCAAGTTTGAACTGAAACAGAATGATCTCAGAAAATTATTTCCATTGGAATACTTTCTAGTTGAAAAGGCCAGAACCTTACAATTCTAAAGCTGTTATGCTGGTAGAGTTGTTGACAGCATGGCAATCGACTGAACTAAACACTTGCACTACTGAACAAATGCAAACTCTGAGAAATATTTGATTTCCAAGGTCGATCTGTATTATAAATCATTAGATCGGAGGGTTTCTATCTCTCGGTCAGTGCAGACTGGATGGGCCAAATGGCCTCTAACTGCACAGTAGGGATTCTATGATAATTACTGCTAATGTATTTCAGTGGGTGCATATGTGTTTGAAACATGGCAAACATGGTGAGAGAAGGCTTGAATACAAAAGAGAAAAATTTAATTTTTATGGGAAGTCTCTTTCAAATGTATTACAGTGGCTTTCAGAAAGGGTTGTACCAGAGGGGAAAGAAAATGATATTCCAAGGACATACATACCTTGAGTAAAAAAGCAACAGAAGATAAGAGAGTCTGATCTAATTACATTATTTCTCCTTTTCCTGAATGTATTTGAGAACATTCTTGCTTATTCGAGAACTAACAAAAACATTTCCTTTTCTTTTTTTCTTTCCTGTAGTTTTTCTTCCCCTACCCCAATCTTTAACTTCTTAGCTGACCCAGTGGGAACAGAAAACAGATGCGAGTCAGAGTCCAGCCCAGTGTGGGAGATGGGTTGGAGACCATGCCAGAGCGAGAGGAGAGTCCAGGACAGAGGCCAGGGCGTGGAGGCAGTCAGAGTCCAGGCCGGCCTGGGAGAAGAGCTCTGGAGGCAAATTGTGGGCCAGAGACCAACGTGAGAAGACAGTGAGGCCACGGGTTCTGAAGCCTTGCAGGCACCAACTCCGTGAAAAGGACTATAACTTGAGTATATTTTAAAAGATACTTCTTTCATATTCTGGACTTGGAGTAATTCATGTACATTTTAAAACTTTACATTCCTGAGCGAGATTTTTAAAAAACTCTTTCTATTCTACAACAAACAGGTAAAGTATCTGTACCTAGGTACTCTGTACCTAAGATGGTGCCAAAGCAGCAACATTACAAATTTTTCACTGCACTCATTTGAATATATGTGACGATAAAAGCTATTCTGTTCTACATTCTTGGATCATTTTGCAATCCTTGAGGAGTAGGTACATGAACACCCGCTGTTAGGAAGGCAGTTCCAAGAACATTAGGAGAAAGGGAGGACTGCAGATGCTGGAGATCAGAGTCAAGAGTGTGGTGCTGGAAAAGCACAGGTCAGGCAGCATCCAAGGAGCAGGAGACTCAACGTTTCAGGCATAAGCCCTTCATCAGCCCTTCATGATGAAGAGCTTATGCCCAAAATGTTGATTTTCCTGCTCCGCTGATGCTGCCTGACCTGCTGTGCTTTTCCAGCACCACACAAGTTCCAGAATATTAGCCCAGTGAGAGCAAAGGAATGGTGATACAATCCCAAATCAGGATGCTGGTGTTCCCATTCATCTGTCCTTGTATTACGAGGCCTTACAGGTTCTGAGTTTGGATGGCGCTGTGGAACAAACCCCTTATATACAAATATGTCGACCATGTGATGCCACTTTCAAACGCCCTACAACCACTTTTCACAAAAGTGGGTTGGGGGGTAAGTGAGTTGAAAAAATGATGCCCCAATTGGAAACTAGGCTAAATGTATGAAAGCAGCAAACAGACAAAGTGGATGGTCCTGTTCAAAGACCACCAGTAATAGAGACCACACCCAAAACAATCTGCAAGAAACACAGAGAATGCACAGAGAGAGAGAAACAGACTTAAAGTTTCCAGTCAAATATGACTCTCTCCACAGATACTGCCTGACCCGCTGAGTTTATCCAGTATCTTCTATGCTTCTTGCAAATTTTCAGCATCCGCCATATTTTGCTTTCATCCAAGGAAGCTGCTACCTATTGGTCAGTAACTATCCACCAGTAGTTTCAGCACAGATCTACATATGTTTTAATATGCTTTAAAACAACTTCATTGCAAAATGACATTGACACTGTTCCTCCTGACTCAACCCAGATTCCAACACAAACTGTGGATAACAAGTTAATTCATCACTTAAAAAGTGATCAAGTTAAACTCTTTCTTAGCATATTAGATTTCAAGGATACTTTGAATTCATGTTTGTTTTTCTGTCCAAACTAAAATCTAACAAAGCAAAAAGAGTGGAATATTAGTTCAATTCTGGCCTTCCTGCTATAGGAAAGATGTCGTTAACCTTGAAAGGGTGCAGTAAAGATTTACAATGACGTTGCCAGGATTGGATGGTTTGAGCTATAGGGAGTGGCTGAATAGACTGGGGTTGTTTTCCCTGGAGCATTTGAGGCTGAGGGATGACCTTATAGACCTTTATAAAACCATGAGGGGCATGGATAGGGTGAATAGTCAAGGTCTTTTTCCGCAGAGTAGGGCAGTCCAAAACTAGAGGGGATAGAATTCAGCTGAAAAGGGTAAGATATAAAAGGAGGCTAAGGGCCAACTTTTTCATGTAGAGGGTGGCGCGTGTATGGAATGAGCTGCCAGAGGAAGTGGTGGAGGTGGGTACAACTACAACATTTAAAAAGTAGGTGGATGTGTCCACGAACAGGGACGGTATGGGTCAAATGCCGACAAATGGGACTAGATTAATTTAGGATATCTGGTCGGCATGGACGAGTTGGACCAAAGGGTTTACTTCTGTGCTGGACATCTCAATGACTCTATGACAACGCATATGCAATGGGATGTACACTTATCACAAGTTAAGTTATAACTTACCAGTAAAAAGGGCAATTGTGCAGAGGGACATTTACAAATGGTTTCTGTCTTAATTTTGGACAGAGTTCCTGCTCAGGCACTCTCTTTCTGCTACATATTCCAGCAGCAATTTGTGATTCACTGTTTGGAGCCAAATACATGCTTCAAAATACTTATATTACATGTTTAAATATGAAAATAAAAGTAGTAAGGAAAAAAATTATTTGATCTTTGCACCTTAGCTAATACTCAAATGAATACGGACTTGAAAAGTTTCTAAATAACAGCACATATGGAAACCTTTTCAATTTGTGCTCCAGCCATTGCAATGAATTACAAAAACTTGCCATTACTACACTGTTGTTGTCAAAATAAGCAATCCCAATGTTTAGCCTGTGTTCTCTGGAACGAACTGGTCATGATTCTCAGCAGTCTGTTATTAGACTTCTGAATGGATCGCTCAAATTACAAATCTAATGTTGATCTTGCTTTTTGTGTATCTTCTTTGCAGACATAACTGTGTATCCCTCACTCTGTCCCATCACCTGGTGATATTTGAATGGTATGATCTGCATGTATTGTATTCAAAACAAAAAACTTTTCACTGTACTTAGGTACATGTGGCAATAATAAATCACATCAATAAATCAATAACTACTTCGCCCTGCCCACTGTCACTCTTACGTCAGAATCATTGAGGTTTTCCAACACAGCAACAAAATTCAATTCAATTGCATAATTGACACTATCAGAGTGGGACACTTCATTGTTATAGCTCAAGTGGGTCATCGATAAGGCATTATTAACAGATTCAGTTGAGAGATTAGGAATAGAGTCTGGATTTCACTTCTAGCAGATATTCCCAAATATGCTTATGCAGGATTTACAGCACTCTTTCCCGGAGACAGGAATGTGTGTGTAGTACATTAACAGCCTCTAGCCTCTGGCCAACCATGGACCTCAGAATTCATCTTTTCTAACCCATCTCATTTTTATATTGTAGGAGAGGTCATTTATACATTGTTGAACACGCATAGTTCCAGTTTACATAATAAATCGCTTTGAGCGTAAATGCGACCGTTTATTTAAAAATCGGAGCTTTGTATTATACAATCTAGTTACATATTGTGCAGATGTTGTGGTTCACCAAGATGTCAGGACTTCTCTTTCTAATGAATCATGTACAAAGCAGCTGATGCCATTAGAGTGTGCATGTGAATCATATGAGCACAGGAAATAGGAGCAGCACCCATTCAGTCCCTCAAACCTGTCCTACCATTCCATAAGATCACGGCTGACCTTGCCCAGCCATAAGCTCCTCTTTCATGCCCACTCTCCATGGTTACAGCTCCCTGATATTTCAATAATCTTTCTCTCTCCTCCTCAAATACTCTCAGCAATTTAGCCTCCACAATTCTCTGGGTAGAGAATTTCAAAGATTCACCACCGTTTTGAGATCCTTTGCATCTCAGTTTTAAATCACTGTCCTCTCATTCTGTAACTATATCCCCTGGTTTGACATTTCCCCACAAGTGGAAACATCTTCTCAACATCCTCCCTGTCAAGCCCCCTCAGAATGTTTTATGTTTCAATAAGATCACCCCTTATTCTGCCAAGCTTCAATGAAAAAAAAGACCTAACCTGTTTAGCTATTCGCGATAAGGCAAAACTGCACATTAATTTTCTTTTAGCTTTATGAACAAAAATACCCAGATCCTTCTATACTGTACATTTTTGGAGTTGCTCTCCATTTAACCAATAGTCTGTCTCCTAATTCTTCCGAAGAAAGTGCATGGTCTCACATTCTCCTATAAAACTCTTCCTGCCAAGGTTTTGCCGATTCACTCAACTTATCTACATTCACTCAGACATTCCTCAAAGATGTCCTCCCACCTATGTTTGCATCAGCAGCAAATTTCAATACATTATACTTAGCTATCCTTCAAACCATTAATGGAGACAGTAAATAATTCAGGACCTAGGACTGATCTTTGTGGCACTATCTTCCCAACCTGAAAAAGACCCATCAATCCCAATTCTGTCTTCTGTGCGTCAGCCATTGCCAATCCACGCTAATACATTAGCCCCGACCTCATGAGCTCTGACCTTGTGTAACACCTTTTATGTGATACCTTATCAAATGCCTTCTGGAACCCCAAATGGAAACATCTACCAGTTCCTTTTCATTAATTCTTCTTGTTATAACCTTAGTGAATTCAGCAGATTTATAAAGCACGATTTCCCTTTCACACAACCATATTGGCTTAATTGAATTTGATTGTATTTAACGTTTCTAAATGTCCTGCTATTTCTTCCTGAACAACAGAGTCCAGCCTTTCCCACATACAAGGACATTGAGCTATGAAACACTATGAAGAGCACACATCATTAAAGAGCTAAGTTGACTGCACCTAACTTAAGTATTCATTTCTCATTCTTTAGGAAATTGCTCTATGTCATTTATTGATGCTAATTACTTTGCTAATAAGTTAGATTCATAGCAGTAAAATAGACAGAATATATGGTGCGGTCTGCTTTTGAGCAACAAGTTGAGCAATCAGTGCCTACAATATTAGCAATACCTTTCCAATTTTTGCACACTTCTGATGTTTTCAAACCAATCGGATTGACTCATGCACAATGCAGACAGTAACATAAAAGCACAATTAAACTTACTGCCCAGGTTTTTGAGAGCCTGAATATTGGTGCACTTTGAAGACCTGAGACCACAGCCATGAGAGAGTGAAGGTTGTTTAATTCGAGCAATTTCTGGAATGTAGAGAAAAATAAATCCAATATTTCAACATCTTCACAGAAATCAAAAATCAATAAATCAGATGCCTCCAATTCAAATCGGTTACCCTCTTAATACGATGCTTCTACGCAAAATGCTCTTAAAGTGATATTGCTGGAAAAATGTTGAGCTCTTGGGAAACACAAAGCATATACACTCACTCCTAGTTATCCATTAAATTACTACCAGTGTATTCATCAGTTGGTCCCAGACTATTTTATTTTAGATCTAGACATTCATAGAACAATACTGCACAGGAACAGGCCCTTCAGCCCACAGTTTTGTGCTGAACCGATGCCACAACAGTGTGGGAAATGGGAAAGTTACATACAAATGACGGATACTGTTTCTGTTACCCAAGGGAAGTCCATGTCCCTGTCCCTGTCCCCTGGGGATAATGAGGATTTGGTGTATTCCACCATTAAGTTTTTAAAAACATTCTGCACTGTTTCTTAGTGGAAGCTTAGTAAGGTATTTAAACAGGCAGAGAAGTGGAATATTTCTATTTAGATTTAAAATATAAGCCTTGTGAAGCCAGCAAATTATCTCTTATAACTGCAACTGATTGATTTGAGCCTATTTGGCCAGCACTGCTTGTGGACAACAGTTAGAACGAGGTGCTTAAAATGTTTCTCTTAATTCATCTGGTTTTCAGGTTCCCCTCCTGTGGAGGTGCTGCTGGAGTGAGTTAGGATCTGGCCCTAACCCAAGCACATGAACCCCAGCGTTGTACCTGTATACCAGCTCAGGTGAAATCAACACTCGCTACAAAGCCATGTAGGCCTTGAACCTTGCTGGTCTATATAGCTCTGCTATTTTCTTCCAAACTTGTACCCCAAGGCAAATTCTAATCAAGTGTTTCAGAACTTTTTATATTCTTCTAGAACTAAAGGAATTCGACTTGAAAATTGCAACCTGCTAAAAATATCTACAATATAGATTTATATCAATTTTTTTAATGCAGCGAATCTTAGATTCTTCAAAGAGGAGAAAAAGACTAAGGAGCAACAGCAGAGATAATGCCAGTGTGATAGCTAAGCTTTCAGGAACCTTTCAGGATTGAGAGATACAGCAACGTAGAGGAGTGTTTGAAAAACTTAAATTTAAAACGTTCAAAATAAAAAAGTTTAAATTTAAGATTTATATCTTGGTAAGATTACTCTTAAATTACACGCAGATTAGGACCAAGGAAGCCAAAGGCTTTCAGAGTAGTAAGCAAAGTAAATAGAGAAGTAAATGGGACACCAAATATCGAGGGCTGAAGAGATCAGGCTAGGACAAAGTAACTGAAGGAATTGCAGAGGTATCAGATTTGTAATCAAGAGGGAAGATTTGGAATTCACTGCTTACAAGACAGGAAACAGAATAGAACATAGAAAAATACAGTGCAGTACAGGCCCTTTGGCCCTCGATGTTGCGCCGATCCAAGCCCACCTAACCTACACTAGCCCACTATCCTCCATATGCCTATCCAATGCCCGTTAAATGCCCATAAAGAGGGAGAGTCCACCACTGCTACTGGCAGGGCATTCCATGAACTCATGACTCGCTGAGTAAAGAATCTACCCCTAACATCTGTCCTAGACCTACCACCCCTTAATTTAAAGCTATGCCTCCTCGTAATAGCTGACTCCATACGTGGAAAAAGGTTCTCATGGTCAACCCTATCTAAACCCCTAATCATCTTGTACACCTCTATCAAGTAACCCCTAAACCTTCTTTTCTCCAATGAGAACAGCCCCAAGTGCCTCAGCCTTTCCTCATACGATCTTCCTACCATACCAGGCAACATCCTGGTAAACCTCTTCTGCACCCGTTCCAGTGCCTCCACATCCTTCCTATAGTATGGCGACCAAAACTGCACACAATACTCCAGATGCAGCCGCACCAGAGTCTTATACAACTGCAACATGACCTCAGGACTCCGGAACTCAATTCCTCCACCAATAAAAGCCAGTACGCCATATGCCTTCTTCACAGCATTATTTACCTGGGTGGCAACTTTCAGAGATCTGTGTACATGGACACCAAGATCCCTCTGCTCATCCACACTACCAAGTATCCGACCATTATCCCAGTACCCCATCTTTTTGTTACTCATACGAAAGTGAATTACCTCACACTTACCCACATTGAACTCCATTTGCCACCTTTCTGCCCAGCTCTGCAGCTTATCTATATCCCACTGTAACCTGCCACATCCTTCCTCACTGTCAACAACTCCACCGACTTTCGTATCATCCGCAAACTTGCTCACCCAACCTTCTAGCCCCTCCTCCAGGTCATTTATAAAAATGACAAACAGCAATGGTCCCAAAACAGATCCTTGCGGAACACCGCTAGTAACTGCACTCCAAGATGAACCTTTACCATCAACTACTACCCTCTGTCTTCTTCCAGCCAGCCAATTCTTAATCCAAACCTCCAACTCACCCTCAATGCCATACCTCCGTCTTTTTTGCAATAGCCTACCATGGGGTACCTTATCAAATGCCTTACGAAAATCCATGTGAGGGCTCCTTAGATAAGGAGCTCAAAACTGCTCAGAATACTCCAAATGTAGCCTGATCCAGAGCTTTATACAGCCTCAGCAGTATATCTCTGCTCTTCTATTTCCCTCCTCTTGAAAAGAATGCCACCATTGCATTTGCTTTCCTAACTGCCAACTGAAAGTACATGTTAAGCTTAAGAGAATCCTAAACTAGGACTCCCAAGTCCCTTTGTGTTACAGATTTCCGAAGCTCTCCCCAATTAGAAAATAGTCTATGCCATTATTCTTCCTACCAAAGTATATAACCTCATACTTTCCTACATAGCACTCCATCTGCCACTTCTTGTGTGTCCAAATTCTACTGCAGCCTTCCTACCTCCTCAAATCTTCTCGTCCCTCCACCTATCTTTGTGTCAGCTGTAAATTTAGCAACAATACCGTCAGTTCTTTCAGCCAGATTGTTAATGTGTAACATGAATAGTTGTGGTTCCAACACGGACCCCTAAGGAATGCCACCAGTCACTGGCTGCCATCCTGAAAAAGACCCCTTTATCCCACTTTCTGCCTTCCGCCAGTCAGCTAATCCTCAATCCATGGTAGCACTTTGCCCCTAACACCATGGGCTCTTATCTTATTCAGCAATCTCTTGTGTGGCCTTCTGGAAACCCATACAGTCATGTCTATTAGTTCTTCTTTGGCTAACTTGCTCATTACCTCCTCAAAGATTGCTAACAGATTTGACGATTAAGCCTTGCTGACTCAACCCTGTTTTACCATCCTTCACAATCTCATGTTTAATAATGGACTCTAAAATCTCGCCAATGACTGAATTCAGGCTAACTGGCCTATATCTTCTGCCTCCCTTGCTTCTTAAACAGGGGCGTTACACCACCCATTTTCCAATCCACACTGACTCCAGTGATTCCTCAAAAGATCACTACCAATACTTCTACAATTTCATCAGCTATCTACTTAAGAACTCTGTGTAACCCATCCAGTCCACATTCAGACCTTTCAGCTCCCCCAGCACCTTTTCCTTACTGATTGCCACTGCAATCAGTTCTGCCTCTGACTGTCAGCACAGTTAGGAATGAGGTAATATTGACTTGGTAAAAGCAGGTGGTTTTAACAATGGACAGGATGTAGGATAGAAGCTTTATTTGGGGTCGAAGAGGACACAATACTTGCCTCCTGCATTGCTTTATACGTTTTAGCAGCTGAGTAAGTAACAGAATCAAAGGCAAGGGTAGAGGTTTTCATTGAGAAGTCAAGTTTATTTATTTCTATGTTCAATTTCATGTCACTTCACTTCACATTATTTTATCTTACTGGCACCTTGTTGACTTTATTTGAAAATCAATTGGAGTATGATACATAAAAATATCCGAGTGAAAAAATACATGAACAATATAACAAAGAGCTACTTTGAATAGAAATAACTTTTAAACATGCTAAATTACCCAAGCAGATCAGCAACAAATTTCTTACCTTAGCTAGCTTTATAAAATGGCTCAGTATTTCTGCTCTTATTTTCAAAGTCTGAGCAGTGAGGATCTCTCGAACAATCCAGAAACTGACCTGTAGGGGGAGTGCAGAAAGTTTCACCATGAAATTTGGCTCTAACTGTGAATTGGAGTTGCATCGAACTCTGATGAGGATTGGCCACGCTAAATTGCCCATTGTATCCAGGGGGATGTGCAAACTCGGTAGTTTAGCTATGAGAAATGCTAGGGGGTGGGTGCGGGTGGAATGCTCTTCAGAGGGTTGGTGTATACTTGATGGGCCGAATGGCCTGCTTCCACACTATAGGAATTCTATGAATACATTTATAGAAATAAATAATTCATGTGGGTACATGTGAATTGGAAATCAGTTCACAAAGCAAGGAGTCTGACCTTCTTCCAGATTCTCTCAGCTTTCTGTCTGATTTCTAAAGGCAAAAAGGGAGAGCAAATAAACTATAACTAATGAACTGATATTTCATAATTAATGCACAACTCTGCAGAACTTACCTGATTAAAACGTCTTGTAAAGGCAACAATATTTGGTGCCAGGATATGTTTGTCTTTTTTATTCCATCCACAGCTAGTCAGCTCCTGGAAATTAAATAATTGAACAGAATTGATAATGATTTAAACACTGCATCAGTATTTCAGGTAAACAATAGGACAACTAATTTGTAATTACAGTGTTGACTTCCATTGTGAAATTGTTTGGTCAATTTTACGTAAACTGGGACAAAACTAAAATTTGCAAATTATGCAAACACTATAGACCACGCTTGTGCAAGAAATCAAAGGTAACATTTCCAGACTGGTGAATGTCCTTTTGGCTTATTATCAATATATTGATTATTATTTATGATAATTACAGGTAACAAGCATGTCAATGTTCTTATAACTTGTCTTTTTTTTAAAAGCTGTGGAGACATGTTCAATCAATTTACTCGAGACTGCCTCTCCTTGCATTAATCAGCATGTGGGAAAACCCTTTGATTAAACTGATTAGCTAAATAATATTAGAGATAATTAAATTATATTGCTTGGCATTTTTTTCCTTTATTCTTTCGTGGAATGTGGATGCCAGCAATTGTAGGCCATCTTCAATTGACCTTGAACTGAATGACCTGTTCAGTCATGTCAGGCGGTATTTAAGAATAACAGATATGGCTGTGACTACATATAGGCCAGACTGGACATAGACAGCAAATGTCTTTCCCCAAAGGATACCAGGGAACTAGTAGGCTTTCACAGCAATCGGTAACAACTACCATCATTACCATGACTGAGGCTAGCTTCATATTCCAGTTTTGTTCATTGATTTTAAATACCACTAGCTGCCAGGGTAGGACTGAGACCCATGTCAACCATGGTATTAGCCTGGGTTTCTAGATTACGAGTCCAGTGAGGTTACCACAATCTCTTCCTACATTTCCTTGTAATATCCTGAAAAAGTAAATTACAAAATAGGAGATATTTGAGGAGGACATGGTCATTGCCCATCAGATTGCTGAATGTTGGTTCAGTAACTTGACTGTAAGCCTTTGTTCATTGCTCATCCCGAGGTAATGCTAGTCCTCATTTGCAAATGATTCAGAGGGAGACAGTTGTATAAATCACAGTTTGTGTTGTTGCTCATGCAAGCCTCATTCAAATATGGAGTTGGGGCGATGTTGCTTATCCCGTGGATAACAATGTGCTGTGCATCTGGGACCTGGCAGCACGGTTCACCTCCACAAACTGGTCCAAATAAAGCAGGCATTCAGCAGTCAAAAGAATGTTTAACTGTGCCTGTCTGCTGAGATTAGAATTTGGTTGGTTTATTTTGTTTCATTACATTGCACCATTGCTTATTCCTTCTGGGTCAGATGCCTTAACAAAAAAGTTAAAAGTATTGTTTTACAATGCTCCTCAACATTCCGTCTATTTTCACAGACAAGTGGTTATATAAAAAGCTCCTGACTATACTAACAAAGAATACCATGCTAGAGCAGACACTTTCAAATTCCAACATTGGCAACAGACCCTTTCATCATTGCTTGTCAGTTGATTTTTGTGGCTTCCTTCTCTCATCACAATTCAACTTCAGATGAGAGCGGGAATGAGCCCACCTCTGTTACGCCACACTTGCATTTTTGGGGCATCTGTCCTTTAATTTCTTTTATAAACCTATTTTCCAAACTGTTCAGAGATGTTATTACGCACATCTGGAGCAGGTGTCCTGGTCCAAGGGTTGGGACACGACCGCTGTGCCATTCTGTCCTGTAATGAGAATGAGGTGAAACTTATGCCCACCTCCAAAAGGAAGTCCTGACTTGGAGCTGCTGTTCAGATATTAACAGCTCTGCTCACTGGCAGTGCCAGTCAGGAGTTGTGGCCACCTCTGGTTCTGCAGATAGGACAAGATGAAGTCTAGCAATGCTTGTGGACATTAAGGTGAGTTAGGGACCTTGCTGGGGCCAGGATGACAGGACCCAGTGTATGCATGTGAGAGTGTGTTGAAAGCTTCAAGAAGGAAACATCTTTGCTCTCACCTCCCCCAAATGTTTGCAATGACCAGCCACCTGCAAGAGTAAAGATGCCAGGCTGTATGTTGGGTGCTGGCCTTGCCCCGCTGTCTATTATAGACAGCGTGAAGCAATCTGTTCTAACATAATGCTGAACCAGACAGGACTTGAAGCTGGGCTTTCTGGCCCCTAAGGCAGGGACACTACAACTGTGTTACAAAAGCCCTCCAATATCTGTAAGAAAGGTAAAGCCATCTTTCATAATCTCATTGGGCTACTCTCTCAGAGAGAAAATTGGTTTCACCTGAGGGTCACCACACCTCAGGCAGGGAGAAGTTGAGAAAGTGAGCCCTTCATGGTAACCTCAGTCAGTGTGGGAATTGAACCCATGTCATGGGAGTTACTCTGCATCACAAACCAGCCATCCAGCCAATTGAGCTAACTGGGGCTATATATAATAGCAGAGCAGTGACAGGGTGGGGCTCTTCACTGGGTGCTTACAGCACACTTTTGGGGCTTCAGTTAGGTAACCCACCAGAAAGCCCATTCGCCCACAAAAGTGTGGAAGGCGTTGCTGGACCAATGGCACATCACCATACCTCAAACTTGTGGGTGGCTTGTAGAATTCAACCCATTATTTTTGGCTTAAGAATTTGGCAAAAAGAACTGCAGACTTTTTCCAGTGTTTTTTCTTTACAAAAAGTTATTTTGCCTAAGGATCTATTTCAAATGTGTCTAATGCTTTTCTGAGAAAAGAAAAGATGAATCCGAACTGCTTGTTATAAAAACCTAAGACTTGGCATCTCATATCAATCTGTGCTTAACTTTCTGAGAAAATAAAAGATGAATCCTAACCACTTGCCATAATCATCTAAGACTTGGCATCTCATATCAATCCTAATGAGGTAATCGTGGTACTGCTTTGGATGCCTGCCATCAAATTTAAGTTCATTTCTTGCACTGTGTTTCCTCAATTCTTGTTTCAGTTATTTAATAAGAATCAGCAATATGTAATAAATGGAAAACTGGCTCGGTCCTACATTCTCACCATTTGCAACACCCTTAAAGCAATTTGGGTTGCAAATGAGACAAGACTTCAAGATAAAGATGGTAACACGACATATGGGACAAGAGGAAAAAATATGACGTCAAAAGAGAAAATGCTGGCAACTTGTGACAAAACAAACAGGCCGTCTCTAGGTTTGTGTCCAAGTTTCGAACGAATTAGATTTACCTGATGCTTAACATTAAGTAAAAATAGAAATTATCACTAATGTAAACTACTTTACCTGAAGATTTTAAACAAGAAGTGATTTATCTCAGTACCTCACACCCATTCCCATTAGGAAGGCTCTTGTGTGGGTCATACAACTCCTAGTGTGGACGCAGGCCACACTGACCCTCCAAAGGGCATCCCACCCCATCCATAACTCTGCATTTACCATGGCTAATCCACCTAGCACACACATCCTTGGACAGTGTTGCCAATTTAGCATGGCCAATCCACCTAAAAACTGCACACCTTTGGAGGGTGTGGTACAAAGGAGGGAGATCCTCTGCATGGAGGAGTCCATGTCCCCCCAGATCCAGGTCAAATGTGGTCACTGCAGTTGGAGGAATGGCCAACAGTGCCATAAGAAGGTCAATGCTTCTCTGCTCTGCCTGTGTAGGTACCACCCTCCTCGGTTTGCAACCCTGGACCCAGCTCCCAGTCAGGCTCGTGCTCTGCCACTCTCACTGTTTAATGCAACATCTTCCCTCACTTGCTGTCACCACCAGCCCCTACCACCAACCTCCCACACCATCCTGCCTGCACTCTGCACCGTCTAACCCACTGCCTCGGGACATTTCACCAGCTTTCCCCTCCTCTTACACCAGCACTAACAGCCAGGCCACCCATTGTCAGCTCACTCTGTTCCTCTCCATCTCTCATCCCAGGGAAAGACAACCCACCACAGGGCAGGAAGGGCCTAGATGGGTAGAGGGGTGCTCAACATTGATCTCCTTAGCCCCCAGGAGGACAGAATCCTGGTCCCCACTTCTCTAGGGGATGTTGAGATATCCATGTCTCTTCATTCTTCATTCCATCAGTCTCATTCATCATGCACCATCCCTAACCACTGGCTGGAATGCTTTCTCCCTCTTTTGCATTGCAGGCACCACTGGAACCTCCACCACCTCCGCAGTGAATTGGTTGGCTCAGGCAGAAACCACCTCCTCAGTGTCGGAAAGCAGGAGGTCTCAGGCCCAGAGGAAGCATCCTCTTAGGTTTCAGTTTGACAACCTTCCTCATGTCCATAACTCCAACAATTTTTGTGTCATCTGCAAACTTACTAATCAGACATTTTCATCCAGATCGTTTAGACATATTTCAAACAACTCCGGTCCCAGCACTGAACCTTGTGGAAAACCACTGGTCACAGACATTCAGTCAGAAAACCACCTCTTCACAACCCCCTTCTGTCTTCTATGCCTGAGCCAATTTTGTATCCAATTTACCAACTCACTTTAAACCTATGTCCCCCAGTAACTGAAACTTCAATTCTGGGAAAAAAAAAGACTCCAACTATCCATCCTGTCCATGCCTCTCAATTTTATATCAGCAAACTTGCTTTTCACCAGCACCTTATGGATCAGCATTCTCGATAAACTGGCAAAACGTATACACCAGAAATCCCACAGGTTTACTGTATTATTGCAATCTCTACAATGTCCGAGTAGTCAGTGGAGGGTGCAAGTGAGAAGGCTCTTTGTTGTAAAGTTTTATTTACGGCCAAAGTTACATAATTTTTAATCGATTTATGCTGTGAATGAAGCAAAGCAGGGATTTACACATCACTGTTATATGTTTCTATGACTTAGTGTGTGTTTTGACATTGCTTATGTGGACCTCTATTAACTGGAATATTTGTTCAATTGGCACACTCCTAGCCCATAGGTGCCGGTTAATGTAATTCTGTAGTTCTGTTAGGCTGCTACTTGCATGACATCAACAGAATGGGTAGTGCCAACGCAACATGAGTATTAATGCCTTCAGATTCAGTTAGAATCACACTGAAAAATTACCAAAGATAGGAAGCCAGAAACTAATAAATGCATTTTGTTATGCACATTTCATAAATTTTTTTTTTTTACAGAAGACAAACTGACAAAAGGTGGTATGAAACCAGCAGCTGAAACATCATTAGCAAAACAAAAATAAAATTTATGCATGGAATGGAGAGATTACAGAATTAGTTTGTCAGGTCAAGGGGATCGTTCAGTTGTAATTATCACTTTCTACGCAGTCAATGAACAAGTTATACCTCACTGAACTTTTCAAGGGGTTTTACCATGAGACTTGTAGCATAAAAATGCAATGTTTACACCAAATCTCGGATTTCAATTGATTCCCAGCTGTCAGCACATCAACAGTGCACCCTTGTGGTAGCAGACCAGCAGAGGCAGTGAGCTCTGAAGTTTCACTTGGAACTGCACATTTGGACAGCAGAAGTTGCTGTCGGTGTCAAAGTGGAATTATAGTGAGTGCAAGCAGCGTCACCATCAAATCTGAGATAATATCAATAACTACCCTTTGTACACCCAAAAATAACACATCTCTACATTCCTTCCATGTCTGGCTTAGATATCTCTTCAACTAAACACCAAAATATATCATCTAGTCATTCATTCATTGTTTGTGGGAACTTGCTATGCACAAAGTCATCTGCCATGTTTCCCCATTGTTCAAATCTAACCTATTTCATTACGCTTTCCACATACACCTCCAGCATGCAAATAGCATACCACCTGATGTAAAAATATCGGGAATCGAAAGCTCATCTCTGTAATAGTGGCCATGAAACTATGATTGATTATTGGAAAAATCCATCTAGTCCAACCATGGCCTTTAAGGGAGGAAGTCTGTCATCCTCACCCATACACATGACTCCAAACCCACAACAATGGCACCCACACTCGATGAAAAATTATACTTGAAACAAAAAATTTGCACTGCTCCCCAAAAAAAAACTGTAACACTCCTGCATCTTATTTATTCTTATTATTCTTATTATGCTTAATTATTCACTACTTACTTCCTAAAATTATCAAAAGTTTAATCTTTTCCAGAGACCTTGTCAGCATGCAGTAGCAAAATATCCATTACAAAGAATTCCCAACACTTGCAGTTTACCACCAGCTGTTATTATTTTAACAGCTTACAGAATGTTTAAAAAAAATGCACTGTCGCCATGGTTTCCAGGCTAGCCCCCATGGAAGGGAATCCCTTCAGAGTGTGGCCTACCAGCAAGGCAGTGGTTTGTTGACTTTAGCACCAGCCCCCTCCCCTATTAAGCGGCCCATCAGCAAACCACCTCTGGGGTTTCACCCTCAGCACGTGACCTAACTGCCTCAGGAATATCCCAGTGATAATCGCTAATCTGCCCACAAGTTGGTGCTCAATCCTGCAAATTGCAAATCCCTTGCTGCTGACTGGACAAGCTTTACTGTCGGTGATCCACCACCGGGAGGGTCAAGAAAAGGCAACACATTGGGCTACTGACCCCAACACCCTCCTGGTCCGGTCTTCAATCCTGCCTCTGCACCACCAGAAAGATTCCACAGATTTGTTTTTGAGGGGTGAGGTGATTGGAGGTCTCCCCTCCACATCTGGGATTCAGAAATGGCTGGCTGACAGAAGGTTGTAGAAGGAAAGTATTCTGCCTGGAGGTCAGTGTTGAGTGGGGTCCCACAGGGCTCTGTTCTTGGGCCTCTGCTCTTTGTAGTTTTTATAAATGACTTGGATGAGGAGGTTGAGGGGTGGGTTAGTAAATTTGCAGATGCCACTAAGGTTGGAGGTGTCGTCGATCATATCGAGGGCTACTAGAGGCTGTAGTGCGACATAGACAAGATGCAGAGCTGGGCTGAGAAATGGCAGATAGAGTTCAACCTGGATAAATTCGAAGTGATGCATTTTGGAAGGTCGAACTCGTATGCTGAATATAGGATTAAAGACAGGATTCTTGGTAGTGTGGAGGGACAGAGGGACTTGGGTGTGCAAGTACATAGCTCCCTCAAAGTTGCCACCCAAGTGGATAGGGTTGTTAAGAAAGCATGCGCTTTCATGGCTTTCATTGACAGGGGGATTGAGTTTAAGAGCTGCGAGGTTTTGCTGCAGCTCTACAAGTCCCTTGTGAGACCACACTTGGAATATTGTGTCCAGTTCTGGTCGCCCTACTATAGGAAAGATACAGAGGCTTTGTAGAGGGTGCAAAGAAGGTTTTCCAGGATGCTGCCTGGACTGGAGGGCTTGCCTTATGAAGAAAGGTTGAATAAGCTCGGACGTTTCTCTCTGGGGAGAAGGAGGAGGAGAGGAGACCTGATCGAGAGGTACAAAATAATGAGAAGAATACATAGAGTCAACAGCCAGAGACATTTCCCCAGGGCAGGACTGGCTGGTATGAGAAGTCATAGTTTGAAGATATTAGGAGGAAAGTATAAAGGAGACGTCAGAGGTAGGTTCTTTACGCAGAGAGTGGTGAATGCATGGAATGTGTTGCCAGCGGTGGTGGTAGAAGCAGAGTCATTGGGGACATTTAAGTGACTGCTGGACATGCACATGGAGAGCAGTGAGTTGAGGGGTGTGCAGGTTAAGTTACTATATTTGACATTAGGATTAAATCTTGGCACAACATCGTGGGCCAAAGGGCCTGTTCTGTGCTGTACTTTCCTATGTTCTATTACAAATGATAATAACACCTAGAAAGTGTTGGGAATAATATAACACCCTTTGACCGTGATGGGTGTGGCCATCACTATATTACCCAGGGCAAGTAGGACAATGGATCCATTTAATGTAACAATCAATGACCATGGCATGCACATGGCCATACTGGACATTGTATGCACCTTGCTTTAAGAAGGACAAACAGTGGAACCGTTTCAAGCAAAGAATAGAGAAATTAACTAACTTAGTAACAGAAGACTAAACAAACCACAAAATGATTCTTGTAAACAGATGTGGAGTTGGAGCATACTGCGAGCACCAAAACATATACGAAAACAATCCACTGGATTTGAACCTAAAATATGGGTCATGCATAGGTTCACAGATAGTTGCTGATTCTTCTTATCAGGCTGTCCTGGTATCTAAGCACAATGTTGACATTGCCAAAAGGCCTCAAATCTGATGTACTGAAAGCCAGTTGAGAACCAAAAGTGACGCAGTTTAAAGAACAATGCATTTATAGTAGGAAATAAGTTCTTACGAAAAACCCATTGAAGTTTCTTAAGTCACAGGAAACACACATATGATTGATTATATATGCCTGTTGTGGCAGCTGTTTGACATTAACAACACATCATTCACTGTACTTCATTGCTGTTTCAAAAAACTGGAATTCCCTGTAGCAGTCATTGGAATTTTATCACGGCAGGGACGAATCCATTGCCACCTTCTCAGAGCATGCAAAGCAGACCAATAAATGTGATCTTCCATGCACTGCTCTCAACCTAGAACATGCAGTAAATCCTACATTGAACAAAAGGTTTTCTGCTGAGGTCTGGATTTTTAAAATTGAATTTTGTTTTTGCCGAGCTGTCTTAGCATTGCTGTTTCACACCAATGAAATAATCCTGGCGAGACAGTCTCATGGTGACACTTTCATCTAGATATTTATAGCAACTGCGATACTGCTCCTGCCACTAGAAACATAAATAATCTTCACCCTAATATTGCAGTTGTGGCATTTTTGCTCTTGTTCAGAGAGCTGCAGCAATAAAATAACTGAAGTGGTTCAGTCTGCACGTTGAGCCAATGGTAATGTCAGAAAATCATTTGCAATGCTTCAGAACAGATTGCCAAAATACACTTCTCAGAAAGTGTGAGAATTGTTAAAAAGATAGTAGCACTATAAATCTATTGCCTTCAGTCCAATGGTAATCATAAACCTTGTCCAAGAATATATTGGTGGTCTATTGGACTTCTGTTTATAATGTTACTCAAATCCAGTATTGCTAAAATAAATTGGATTGGTCCACATCTAATGGGCTTCCTGATATTTTACTTCAGTAGTGGTATTCATCTGTGGTGAAGTTGTATTGCAATTTTTTAAAATGGCATTGCCAACAGTCCAACTTAATGCAACAAACAAATATACATTGTTGCCTGACAGCAAAATCAATCATACTCTGAATATCTGGTTATATATGACAAAAGAAACTAAACGATACCACTGGTATAGACACCAAGTCAGCGATTTGAGGCAAGAGCTACAAATGGTCCAGGGGCAGACGAGGAAAGAAAGCAGAAAGAAAACCAAAAACATTCTGCATTGAAGGGGACAGAGAAAGGAGAGAATGGGTTTATTTGAATTGCACTTGCCATCAGCAAGTCAGTAGTACCATTCAACTTTATATCAGGTATTCAGGCTTGTCTACGATTACAACAGAAAAAAAAATCGTGACTCATAGAATCAAGCTCCTGCATCAATTCCAAACTATTTGCTAAATTTTGTCAGAAAATTATGATTTCAGGTGGTCTGTGATTAGAGTTGCTGCTTCGATTAACATTATGTAACCAAGGTAATGTATACATGATTCTAGAACAAGCTTTAGAAAGAGAAACTGGTGAGAAAACTGCTAAGGAAATTATATGAAAACCAGTCCACCTCATCACAGTTTAAAAAAAAAAGCAGCTTAACAAATCACATATTTACACTTCCCTCAAAATGCAGCAAATCAACCACAAAACAATCAATACACAATATGTTTTCTGTACATGCACTTCCATTTGATCTGTTTGCTAAATCAGAAATAGTCTGAAGTTAGATCAGACTGCTTTGATTTTTTTTTGGCAGGTCTGCAAACATCAACCAGCTCCAGTTTACAGGGAGAGTAGGATTCCAGTCATTCCATTTACTGTGTCTTGCTCTCTGCATTGAGGTGTAAGGCACGAAAGGCAATGAGAGTGTTAATGTTGAGAAGGTGAGGTAGGTCATTGTTGTGACTGCATAAAATATCTTTTTGTGGTTGCCCAGTAATGTAACCTACCTAGATTAGGAACATGAGAACCCTGTCATCCATGTCTGTAACACTCCAGTCAGTAACCAAACCTTAAACTAATTCCCCTGACAAGCTCCTTCACAGCCAGATTTAGTTCAAACTCCCACCACATTCAACTTCAATACACCTTTCACAGGGAACTCTGTCAAAGATATTTTTTCTCGATCTAAGTACAGTATATATGGATTACAACTTTCCACTAGGCATGCTACTTCCTCAAAGACCTTGGGGAGTTTCAACCGGTGGGAGTTTTCCGTTCTAAACCAGGTTGACCGATATTGGTTAGATTATTTCAATTTAGATACTCAAATTTGCTCATGATGTTCTGTTTCATTATTTTCCAAGTAGGGACAGATGCCCAAACCAGATTTGACCCTTTAGTGGAATTAGAACTACTTAAATTTATTTTGCCTTAATCTAATGACTCATTGGCTCTGACTTAATACTGCTTAGAATTCTGTTACATTTTTTTCCTTTGGATTTAAATTGATTTAATTGGATTTCCCATTCTACATGTTACAGTTAAACTTAAATTTCACCAGACGGTAGATTATAGCTATAAGACATTTGCTTTCTCTATACTTATATGAAGAAAATATCATGGCATTCTGTAAATAACTCAGAACTATTCCCACATTTGAGCCCCCAACCCTTGCTATTTTAAACAGATGTGCATTTGCCCAAACCATAATATTCAAGCCTCTGCAAATGATGAATTGGAGGTTAATTGCAGAGTTTAAACCCTGTAATTTGAAGCCGAGTGCTTTCACTATTGAGAGCTGAAAAATGTGTTGCTGGAAAAGCGCAGCAGGTCTGGCAGCATCCAAGGAGCAGGAGAATCGATGTTTCGGGCATAAGCCCTTCTTTCCTGAAGAAGGGCTTATGCCCGAAACGTCGATTCTCCTGCTCCTTGGATGCTGCCAGACCTGCTGCGCTTTTCCAGCAACACCTTTTTCACTCTGATCTTCAGCATCTGCAGTCCTCACTTTCTCCAAAATGTGCAAAGAGTTAACTTTGGGGGAAGAAAGGATCATGAAATAGGAAATTTGATTCTTATCAATCGTGGTACGTGCTGGTGATATTAAAGAGACAGGGAGAATTTTATGCTTCATGACTGCATGGTTTCTTTGAAACATTTGCCATATTGTTCAAATATACTAAGCTTAAACAACGTCTTGTAAATTGTTCACAAATGCGAAACAATATCTAAGAAATCTGTGACTTGAACTACAAGTGAGAAGAGAGAAGGGTTTTTGCATGTAATGAATATCATTGACTGTTCCGAAAATCAGCGAAAGCTTTTGTTGTATGGGCAAATCAAAGTACTCTCTGGACAAACTACAGAACAGAAGAATTTCTCAATGATGAAATGAGTACGTTTGCAATTAAGCTGGAGGCTTATCTTTGTAAAACAGAAGGTGAGTGGACAGAACTAATGATTATTTAGTTATGACTCAAGTTTAACTTGCTGCGCTCAACTTTGCAAATGCATGTGCCATTCTAGGGTTACTGGCAGATGTCTTGAAGCAGATTATCCAAACTGTCCTTTGGAGATTGACTGCAGTCTCAGGAGAGACAGTAATCTTTTGGATAGTTCAAATGACCGCTGAAACTTATCAGACGTAGTTCATGCAGTTTATAAAGCTGTCTCAAACTGCCAGCCACGTTGTTGCATTGTGATAGCTTGATGACATTTATTACTTTGTATGTAATTAATTTTATTGAATGTTTCTGTGTAGATAAATGATTCATTGGTGATATTTGCACAACAGCAACACATTCTAAAGTAAGAAACAAAATTGCAGTAAAACCCGGATTATTATTGGCTAGGTACTTTATCCTGAAATGAAAAAATTGTATAATATCTGAACATTTAGACTGAAAACAGATTTTTTTGATATTTTATGCAGACATAAAAGTCAACCAACGTATCTGTACATTATCCAACATTGATGTGTGCACTTTGGAATGTTCATAAACTCAGAGCCCTGAATCCTCTGATCCACAGAGAATTGGAAAAGTTAGCTGACTATTCCAGCATCTGGCTGCTTTGGTTCTAGTGAAAAAAAGAGTCAGAAACCATTACAATCGATAAGGGCTGATCCATACCATGTAATTTAAATTCTAATGATATTAAATTAAATTTGCCTGCTTGTTTGATCTTCCAATAACAGCAAGCATATGGCTAACCCCAATCATTCATTCAATCGTAAACAGTCTAAGGAAATTCTACTTAAAACAATTTTACAGGTAATTTTTCACTTAGACAGTGAAGGTTGTGTGTAATATTTTTTTCTCTGGATCTCTCCTGGGCTAGCTACTACTCTGCGAGCAAGCAAAATTACATCTTTCCGAAACATCTGTTATTCATTGGGTTTGAATAAAACTGAAATGACATTTTCCAATCAAATTTACATAACTAAATGAGAAAATCTTGTCATTATCCTTGTAATTTGGAAATTCTGTTGTGGATATACCATAAGGATCAGAGCCAAACCATACAGGAAAGAAATTAGGAAACATTTCTTTGTATGAAGGATGGTATAAGTGTGGAATTCTTTCCCACAAAAAGCAGTAGATACCAGCTCAATTAATGAGGTCAATAGCTGCAAACAAAGTATATGTCGTGATACAGAGCCAAAACGGGTGTAAGGCATTTGGAAACAGATCAGACATGATCTCAGTACATGGCAGCAGAGATTAGGGAGGCTTAATGGATTACTCCCATCGCTGTATTTCTAGGGAGGACAATTAGTAATGGTGCTCTGTAACTCCACATCACTCAGAGTCTCTTTTGGAAATGATGGGGGTTAATTGTCGAACAGATCAGATCAGTTATGCAGACAAAAGCTATCACAGATTGAACAAAGGAAGTTAGGTGCAGCGAGGGGAACTTAAACTAATCTATAAGTCCAGGTGGGGATCATAATGGATTTAAGATCCTGAAAATGAGGAAGACAACTACCATCTCTTTGGGCCTCAGCGTGAGAACTTGCCTCTCACCCTAACAACACCTACATGCAGAAGTCTCAGTTTTACCAAGAAGGGATTCATGTCTCTGATAGATTCAAGTAATTTCCCCATGAATGATGTTAAACTGATATGTTTGTCAACAGCTGATACCTCTCTCCTGATTTTCCAATTCCGCAGTGCAACTCCTGAATCCAAGAAACTTTGTGAAATTCTGGCTAATCCCTAAGAGTTTCCTTACTTCCTGTCACAGCCCGAGATAGAAATGGTCGTGGTTATGGAGACTTGTTTGTCGCGCAGGGATACAGTCGGAATCACCGCCTAAGACCAGGTCTTCATCAGGGAGTCACGTGAACACTTCCTCACGGAGGTTAAATCAACCAGGAGTTCAGGAGTAACAGCAATTCCAGTCAGGGTAACGGGTGGATGGAGGAGCCCAGAGGTAAGGTGACCTCAATTTCCTGGAGCTCAAGAAGCAGCTAGACCCCAACCGTTAAAACCCACCTCTTTGGGCACCTAAGCCCTACAGTAGTTTCTGCAAGGCAGTGCACCATGTGAACATGAGAAAAGTAGTAATCAGAAAGGCTGAGGAAACCTTGATTTTATATCAAGGGGATTGGAATACCAGCCTGTGGACATTGTGCTTTAATCAGAACCATTGAGGAAACGATGTTTCATTCCCGATACAGTCAGTTGTTCTGTAACGCGATGGTAGAGTTCTTGTGCAACCCCACATTAAAAAAAAATCGCTCTTTAGGAACAGTGGTTAAAGTGTTGGGGCAGTAATCACGTAACAGCCAACACACATTTTAAAAATTTGCGCCGTGGAAACAGTGTCCCCAATTTGTCAATCGTGTTACAGCAAATTTGCGTTGATGAAACAAATAGGGTGGTTATGGTAGGGAATTTTAACTTTCCAAACATACACTGGGACTGCCACACTGTTAAGGGTTTAGATGGGGAGGAATTTGTTAAGTGTGTACAAGATAATTTTTTGATTCAGTATGTGGATCTATGTGGAAGGTGCAAAACTTGACCTTCTCTTGGGAAATAAGGCAGGGCAGGTGACTGTGGTGTCAGTGGGGGAGCACTTTGGGGCCAGCAACCATAATTCTATTAGATTTAAAATAATGATGGAAAAGGATAGACCAGATCTAAAAGTTGAAGTTCTAAATTGGAGAAAGGCCAATTTTGACAGTATTAGGCAAGAACTTTCGAAAGCTGATTGGGGACAGATGTTTGCAGGTAAAGGGATGATTGGAAAATGGGAAGCCTTCAGAAATGAGATAACGAGAATCCAGAAAAAGTATATTCCTGTCAGGGTGAAAGGGAAGGCTGGTAGGTATTGGGAATGCTGGATGACTAAAGAAATTGAGGGTTTGGTTAAGAAAAAGAAGGAAGCATATGTCAGGTAGAGACAGGATCGATCGAGTGAATCCTTAGAAGAGTATAAAACAAGTAGGAGTATACTTAAGAGGGAAATCAGGAGGGCAAAATGGGGACAGGAGATAACTTTGGCAAATAGAATTAAGGAGAATCCAAAGGGTTTTTACAAATATATTAAAGGACGAAAGGGTAACTCAGGAGAGAATAGGGCACCTCAAAGATCAGCAAGGCAGCCTTTATGTGGAGGTGCAGAAAATGGGGGAGATACTAAATGAGTATTTTGCATCAGTATTTACTGTGAAAAAGGATATGCTATATATAGACTGTAGGGAAATAGATGGTGACATCTTGCAAAATGTCCAGATTACAGACGAGGAAGTGCTGGATACCTTGAAATGGGTAAAGGTGGATAAATCCCCAGGACCTGATCAGGTGTACCCAAGAACTCTGGGAAGCGAGAGAAGTGATTGCTGGGCCTCTTGCTGAGATATTTGTATCATTGATAGTCACAGGTGAGGTGCCAGAAGTTAGCTAACATGGTGCCACTGTTTAAGAAGGGTCGCAAAGACAAGCCAGGGAACTATAGGCCAGTGAGTCTGACCTCGGTGGTGGGCAAGTTGTTGGAGGGAATCCTGAGGGACAAGATGTGTGTGTATTTGGAAAGGCAAGGACTGATTAGGGATAGTCAACATGGCTTTGTGCTTGGGAAATCATGTCACACAAACTTGATTGAGTTTTTTGAGGAAGTAACAAAGAGGATTGATAAGGGCAGAGCAGTAGATGTGATCTATATGGACTTCAGTAAGGCGTTCGATTAGCAAGGTTAGATCTCATGGCATACAGGGAGAACGAGCCATTTGGATACAGAACTGGCTCAAAAGGTAGAAGACAGAGGGTGGTGGTGGAGGGTTGTTTTTCAGACTGGAGGCCTGTGACCAGTGGAATGCCACAAGGATCGTTGCTGGGTCCTCTACCTTTTGTCATTTATATAAATGATTTGGATGTGAGTATAAGAGGTACAGTTAGTAAGTTTACAGATGACACCAAATTTGGAGGTGTAGTGGACAGCAAAGAGGGTAACCTTAGGTTACAACAGGATCTTGACCAGATGGACCAATAGACTGGGAAGTGGCAGATGGAGTTTAATTCAGATAAATGCGAGGTGCAGCATTTTGGGAAAGCAAATCTTAGCAGGATTTATACACTTAATGGTAAGGTCCTAGGGAGTGTTGCTGAACAAAGACCTTGGAGTGCAGGTTCATAGCTCCTTAAAAGTGGAGTCGCAGGTAGATAGGATAGTGAAGAAGGTGTTTGTACGCTTTCCTTTATTGGTCAGAGTATTGAGTGCAGGAGTTGGGAGGTCATGTTGCAGCTGTACAGGACATTGGTTAGGCCACTGTTGGAATATTGCATGCAATTCTAGTCTCCTTCCTATCGGAAAGAAGTCATGAAACTTGATAGGGTTCAGAAAAGATTTACAAGGATGTTGCCAATGTTGGAGGGCTTGAGCTACAGGGAGAGGCTGAACAGGCTGGGGCTGTTTTCCCTGGAGCTTCGGAGGCTGAAGGGTGACCTTATAGAGATTTACAAAATTATGGGGGGCATGGATAGAGTAAATATGCAAAGTCTTTTCCCTGGGGTCAGGGTGTCCAGAACAAGAGGACATCGGTTTAAGGTGAGAGGGGAAAGATATATATAAGAGACCTAAGGGGCAACTTTTTCACACAGAGGGTGGTATGTGTATGGAATGAGCTGCCAGAGACCTTTAAGAGACATTTGGATGGGTATATGAATAGGAAGGGTTTGGAGGGATATGGGCTGGCAGGTGGGACTAGATTGCATTAGGATATCTAGTCGGCATGGACAGGTTGGACCGAAGGGTCTGTTTCTAGGCTGTATTTCTCTATGACTCTATGCATTCTAACAGAACGACCTGTACAAAACATGAAGGATTTATCGGTATACAGCACGAATTCATGTATGTATACCGAATCTTGAAGAGTCAGATTATGAGGTTATATATCAAGATCCAAGTCTTAACATGATGAACAAATTTGTAAGGGTAACGACAGAGTCGATTTCCTCTTCATTCATTCATAGGATTTGATTATCACAGACTTGGATAGCGTTTATTGCCCATTCCCAATTGCCCTCAAAGAGCGTTAGTGAGGTTTAATCTGAAACTGCTACAAGTTGTAGGGGGTAGTACTCCCACAGTGCTGCTTGGAAAGCAATTCAAAAAGTTCAAAGATTTTGACTCAGTGGCAGTGAAGGACAGTGGCATAGTTAGGATTGTGTGGGGCTGGGAGAGGAACTGGCAGCTAGTCGTGGGACCATGCATCTGCTGCCCTTGTCCTTCTAGGCAGTAGAAATCAGAGTTTTGGAAATGCTAAGGAGCTTTGGTGAGTTGTTGTAGTGCATCTTAAAGGCAGGGGACATTGCTGCGATGGTGTGTTGGTCATGGGGGGAGTAAATTTTAGGGGTGTTAGACAAGATGCCAATCACAAAACCTTTTGGTTCTGGATTGCGTTGAGCTTCCTGACTGGAGCTGCACCATTCCAGGCAAGGAATAATCTATCAGACTCTTTGACAACGATGGACAAGCTTTGAGAAGTCAGGAGGTACTTTATTTGTCACAGAGTTCCCAGTCTCTAACCTGCTCTTGTAGCCATAGTGCTTATACAACTGTTTCAGGTCAGTTTCTGGTGAAAGTTAAATCCCAGGACATTAATAGTGGGGATTTCAGCAATGGTAATACCATTGAATTTTAAGACATGGTGGTTCGATTGTCTCTTGTTGGAAATGGCACTTGTGTGGATGAACATCACTTGTCACTAAACAGCCTGAACCAACCAAAGGGGCAAATTCTTTACAGAGCTGGTATTAGGACAAACAATAGGCATTTTCCCCGATGTAAAGGATTGTAGAACTCAACCCCAAATGACTGTGGATGTCAGATTTGCTGAAATTGGCAAGGCAATGATCGAGAGATTTTTTATTAGGTAGGGGAACTGGAGCGAAGGTAGAAACAGATTTGAATTATAGATTGGTCAACATCTAAATGAATATGACAGCAGATTTGAAGAGCTGAATCTCCTGTCCCAATCTGTCTATGACCCGATGAACATAATGATGAATTCTGCTCCTAACATTAAGATTTGTTGTCAGCCTAATTGCAGCTTGTTAAAATGGAATGTTTTTAAACCAGCTGGGCAGCTAACTAATTAAATAAGGTGGAACCAACCTACATTTGTATTGGTGTCTGTCATGACCCCATGATGTCCCAAACTACTTTACAACCAATTAAATCCATTTGAAGTTGTGCTGTTGTCGTCTTGCTGCCTTTACGGTTTGTGTACATTGAGATTTAGGAATTATCAGGTTTCTATTTAAATGTCAGCATGATTTCCTTCAATGTTCTTCCAACTTTACTTACTATAAAAATGATTGGTTATGTGTTCAAGTTATATCTTCACTATAATTATTGTTGTTCCACAGTAATGGAGTTCATGGCTCGATTATAATTAGGAGCCCAAACTCTTCACTGGGAGGTAGAGGCAAGCAGCTCAGAAACCTACTGTAGCTGCACTTCATAAAGTTATTTTCAGTCATGCCAAGTTCTGAACCCATCAACACCAAAATTAAAAGGGGATTTATGAACAGATCAAAACAAAACACAATTTGTATCCCCTCCTGACCCACCCACAAAATAATCGGTCTGGAAGTTTGCAATCAGCTGCCTGTGGGAGAATAGCTGCCTTTAAGATTTGAATTATCATTGGAAGAAAAACAAAATCAGCAAGTTGTCTTTTTTTTCAGGAATACTGCAACCAGTTCAATGATCCACAGTAATCTGGAGAAATACTGATACACAGCTGCAAGAAATTAACTTTCAAGTTCTGGATTAATTAGAAGGTAGCACACCATAACTTCATTTCAGGCTATGAGCTGTGCACTTAGAGCACTGACAACTCTTTTGTACACGGTTTGCCAGAACTAACTCCATAGAAACCATTAATCAACAGTAGGTTAACCCCACACACCCCAATTCTTAGGGGAATAAAAATAGATTATATTCAGGGTAATTAACAGTTGATAAACTCTCAGATGTAATGGCTTTGCACAATTTCTTGTACCTCACATCTTGGGTGGAACTTAATTTCCTTTCCCCAGGTGTTTGGAAGGGTACAAGCAGGTCCAGGGTGGGGGCACTGCTGGCTTCCAGGAGCCAGATGCGTTTTTTACAACAATTGGTGATCGTTCCACTACTGATGGTTAGTTTAGATTTAATTACGTTTAGATTTCCACCGGTCACCATGGTGGGATTTTGAAACCTTGTCTCCACAGCATTAGTCCGGATCTCTGGATTACTGTTTCAATGAAAATCACAATGACATTGCCATCTTCCCCAAAGTGTGTGCAGTGATTACCCACCATGGTCTTTTCCACGCTTTAAAACAAAACCTCAGTTACCTGGCTTCATCTTGACCATAAATCACTGTCACCACTGACCACATTCTAGGTCATAGAGTCATGTAACATGGAAACAGACACTTAGGTCCAACTAATCCATGCCGACCATGTTCTCAAACTAAACTAGCCCCACCTGCCAGCGTTTGGCTCATATTCCTCCAAACCTTTCCTATTCATGTACTTATCCAAATGTCTTTTAAACATTGTAAGCCTACCTGCATCCAACACTTGCTGTCAACATATTAAACGAATTTATAAACTTTGCTTCACAATAGTTTGTGCCAGGGAAATGTGCTCTTGAAGCATCCTGTGCATAAACAGTAGTTTTTCTAATGACTTCCCTTTAATTCTATTTGTTACCATTTCAAATGTGACCCTTCTTGTCACTTTCTCCAACACAGAAATATAAGCCTTTATAATCTAGGTTTTAAAAGAGCATTAACATTTTCTTTACATAACTGTAACCCTCATTCTGATAAAGTGCTGAGAATACATGCCACATAGTTTCCATTTTTCTATTGTTAGAACAATGGGGAGCCCAAATCTGCACAAAACATTTGGACTCTGGTCTAACTAAAAGGTTTAGTAGATGTTTAATAATCCATCTATTCTTCTATATTCAGTGCATTTAAACTCAAGAGCAAATTCTATTTCTCTTTTTGCTGCATCTCGTCCTACATTCCAATACTGATTGCATATCTAAAGTCGTAAATGTTTTGAGATGTTCCAAGACCATAAAAAGCCCCATAGAAATAAAATGTTTTTATTGCCTTCCCTTTATCTACTTCACCACCTTTAATGACCTGTGCTTTGTACCACAACAGGTCCATTGCTGTTTCATTTCATTTCCCATTGAAGATGTACCTCATTCTATACTCTTACTTCCAAGTGTATTGTTTCACATTTACTTCACTCAAGCGTAGTTGTCATCATCTGCTCACCAGTGTGAGCATCTCCAGTCCCCACAATGGCAATGTACAAATTCAAAAACTTGTACAACAGTAAGGATGCAGTGTAATATTTCGCAACAGTTAGGAAGAAAATTGTAAAAAGATATGGTTGTGAGGAGAAATGGAGGGTAAAAGAAAGACTAGAAGGACAAAGAGATTTTTGCTGTTATTTAATTATTCAGGATTAGAATAACAAAACAGCAACTCTTGGCTTTGAGCATGACTTTATTAGGAGTTAACTTAGTGCTAGGTTGTGAACTGAAAACTGTTTTTAAAAAAACAAGCCCAGGGAGGCTGGAGTAACCTTAGCCCAAAGGGCAAGCTGAAATTCTCAATCACTCATTTGTTAGGTCATGACCTTTTTTTTTTAAATTCACCCATGGAATGCTGGTGTCTCTGACTAGACCAACATTTATTGCTCCTCTCTAATTTCCCAGAGTACATTGGAGATTCAATCACATTGCTGCAGGTCTGGAGTCACACATGTCGACCAGACCAGGTAAGGATGACCGATTTCCTTCCCAAACAGACATTGGTGAACGAGATGGGTTTTGCTGATAATTGGTAGTGATTTCATGGTCATCATTAGACCCTTAATTCCAGATTCTTTATTGAATTCAAATTCTACCATCTGTCATGGTGGGATATGGGCCTAGGTTCCCAGAACATTAGCTGAGTTTCTGGATTAATGGTGTAGGAACAATACCATTCAGTTTTTGCCCTCCCCATATTAACTATGCCAATGCACAGTTGGCTAGTTTCCCACATACCACCCTCCACAAATTTGAGGTCACCCAAAATTCGGCTGCCCAGATCTTCATTCATACCTTGACCCATTTCCCTATTATCCCTGTGTTTGTCATCATGCTTTAACCCTCTGTACATTTCAGAGAAAAGGCAGAACAATGTATAACCTTGTGCCTTACCTCTGGTTGTATCGCTTTGAAAACCGGGACGTCCATTAAAGTGATTTGACTCTGCAACACACAAGATAAATCAGTCACTTATTTTAAATCCTGACATTATTCTTGCCAGAGGTGCGCAAGATCTTGTGGAAACGTCAAACTTTATAGGATTTCAGACTCATTTGTACAAATCAACCTAAAACTCTTTATTTTTGAAAATATTTGGGACCAGTAGATGATTTGAGAAAAGAGTGTCTCCTTATTTAATTTTCTTTATAGATATTAACAAAGCAATTTTAGTATTAGCTTATACCTATCAAAGCATTATCAGAATGGTTACAATAGAATGATTAAAGGCTTTAAATCAATTTGCAAATTCATAGAACCAAGACTGCGCCATGAAAGTTATAAGTAGAAATTTTCCAACGTGTGTTCCCAAATTTCCAGAGGATAATTGTTGGGATGGGATCTGCAATTTGTTACTCTAGGCTGCTCCAGAAGAGCACATCCAGAAAAGCAGCTCTTTCAGTTCTGTCAGTTTTGCAGATTTAGAATTATTCATGATTAATAAAATTATTGCAGTATAAGATTTATAAATATTATGCTATAGAAATGCCCTGTAACACATCTGAAACTAGAAACTCCATTTGAAAGGTGAGATTCCAACGGTTTTAAATAACACATTGCCAATCCTGCCAGCATTACTTTTGCCCCAATGGGCTAGACTGACCATTTTTATGATGCTACAAACTAGTGTCTTTTGGGTTTTTCTACTGTTAGTGAGTGGTGAGCAAGGACAAATAAACTCATTTGAAAGAAAAATTGCAAATGCAGTTCGCAGTGAAGGGAAAGAGGATTTTGTAGGCCTTCAAGGGCAAAACGGGACAGGTTAGACATCAGCAAATACTTCAGTAGTAATACCAGGGCTGTTAAAATACCTGGAAATGTGACTCAAAGAAAAAAATATAAACAAGGCTTAAAAGGAAGGAGAAAGGAACCCGGAAGGCAATAAGAGAATAAATGGGAACAGCAGCTTTTGAGAATGTAGAGGACAATAGCAGACCTACAAATGGTATCTATAGTGGATAACCGAAGTGCAACAGTTGTAGATGAGAAACTGGGTGAAGCAGGAATGTGGAATGCCAGAGGGATTGGGAATCGTGTCGGAAAAGGGTGAATCATCTAAACAGTTGTCATGACAGAAAATGTGGGAAGAATTTAAGAATCTAGGATTGGAACTGTCCACTAAATAGGACAATGCCCTAAGGCATGGTACGTTGGTGAGACCAAGCAGAGGCAACGCAACGGATGAATGGGCACCGCACAACAATCACCAGACAGGAGTGTTCCCTCCCAGTCAGAGAACACTTCAGCGGTCCGAGACATTCAACCTTGGACCTTCGGGTGACCATCCTCCAAGGCAGACTTCAGGACAGACAACAATGAAAAGTGGCCGAGCAGAGGCTGTTAGCCAGGTTCAGTCCCCATGGGGATGGCCTCAACCAGAACCTTGGGTTCACATCACACTACAGGTGACCTCAAAGTACCACACACACACACACAAGTTTGTGGGGTGAATTTGTACCGGCAAAATTACATTTTACTTTGCTCAAAAACTGCATGAATCCATGTAAGATTCTGTAAATCCATCTTTTAAGATTAGAATCAGTCTGACCATTGTGGCACAGACAGCCTCACAGAGAGTTAACACCTTCAATACATTATCTGGGCCAACATGACACCAATTGTTAAAGTTCACTTGAGAATGTAACTTTTAAAAAACGTTTTGTGATTCACATAAAAAAGAACTGAAACCAACATGGTCATTCTAAAAGATGAGAGACTTAACAAACAATCCAGGTCTTTTTCAATACACAATTTCAGTTATATCACACTGTAAACTTTTGCTCTAAATTCTGTGTCTTACAATCTTATTCTCCACAACCATCTGATGAAAGAGGAGTGCTTCCAAATAAACCTGTTGGACTATAGCCTGGTGTTGTGTGATTTTTAACTAAATTGGAGCTACTGTAGACCATGCTAATATCTCAAGCCCATGCTAATATTGACATTAATGACAGTTACGACAGCCCAATATCAATTCTTCATGTGAAGCATTTGAGTAGTTTTGCAATGCTATTTAAATTGAAGAGTTCCTTTTTGTTAAATGAACACTTCAAACTCCAATTTTCTGACTGATTTTCCATTTGGTCAAAAGTAAGAGAAACAGAAACAAAGACCTACTTGACAATAAACAAGATACTCAAAGTCCAAATTACAAACAGATTATATCATGGCTCAGAGTTTTCAGTAGCCCAGACCGGAAATGGGACAGGGCACATGTAGTAACCACCATAGAAGAAGTGTCCACTTACTGCAAACTCCTCAGGTGTTACTTTAAGTACGTCAAACACAACTGCGTCATAGCTTTTCATAGCATAGTCTGCATAGGGTCCATCGAGAGAGTCTGAACTACTACTGCCCTGAGGAAAAATAAACAAGAAAACATTAAATGCAACTCCCATGAATTAGCATTAGCAAATATAACTTCTTGTAAGAATCTCTCATCCACGGATAATGTTTCTGAAAGGATCCCAAGCCACAGAAATGGAAGTTGTTTTAAACTTCATGCAAGTTATCCCTAGAGGGCGAATGATATATTGTTTAAAAAACAGCATTCACTTCCTATTGTCATAAACCTTCAACATGATTTTGAAGAAACTCCTAGAAACAAAGCAGCCTGTAATGATGTTACCGCTGGCTGGTTGGCTTTGTGAGAGAAGCTTCTGGAAGGCTCTGCAATAACTTATGTACAAAACAAATCTTTACATAACAACAGACCATGGGCAACATTACACCCAATTTACACTAAATAAGAACTATCTTAACCCAGTTAGGACCTGGATTCGTTTGCTGAGAGGTACAGGAGGCACCTTCACAACAGAATTAGATAGTAATCTGGAGAGGGAGAACTAAGAGTGTGAGATGAAGCGGGGAATGGCAAAGATACTCAAGCACAAAGCTTCATAATTTTAGCCCTGCATGAGAGTTGAAGAAAGTCCCAAGCCTCATCTGCTTGACGCTCCTTTTAGGAACGTAACTAACTGAGTTTCCCCATTTCGATCTTACATCAGGAGGAGCACTGGGTCCCAGAATGTTAATGATGGTTGCCAAGGTAAAGATGTTGGTCACCAATTCTGCTTCCAAATACGTAAATACACCAAGTAGGTCTGTGTCTATCAACTGTGTATCAGGTCCTGCTAGAGGACACCTGATACAGGTGATGATCAATACGAACGCCACATGCACCCTTCTAATGAAGACAATGGCAATAAGTATTGAAACTACACCAACAAATATTTCAGCTCAAGGATGGGATCTGGGGAGTTTCAGCCCCATGTTAGGGTGTTGACCCATAAGCAGAAAGATGGGAATATCCTAAGGGCAGACCTGGCAAAACGTTAAGCCTTAGACCCGATTTGTGGCACCTCATTGTGTACCTAGAGGAGAAGAATTTCTGGAGTAAGAAGAACAGGTTATGGGTTAGATGGGCATCACCTTGCTGCACTGACCTGTGGAACCATCGAGGGCCGAAGGGCCCGTACTGCGCTGTAATGTTCTATGTTAACAGGACACAGCAACATCAGCCTCACTTTGAATTGCAACAGTGTAATACCAGTTTGAATACACACAGCAAATGGAACGCTCTACCACAGTAAACATTCCATAGGGAAGGAAACAACACAATGAACTGAGCAACTGAAAGGGACTTTTTCAAATTAACGCAGAGGCAATTCTGTGTGGTTCAACCAGAAGCCAATCAGAATCCTGATAGACAGAATGCAATGTAAAGCACCATTCAGAATTGAACAGGAAACAAAAAAAACTTTTCTTATTATTTTGGTGAGAGATCAGAGTGCAGGGAGTTCCCCACATTACTGGTCCTTTTCTTTTCTCCTTTCATGGTCTGTCACTGAGAGAATTGACACGTTTTATTACTCAACAATTCAAAATGCATACTTCATTAAAACTGAAGTCAATTCTTAGGCCCTTGGACTTCACAAAAAAAAGAGCATAGGGAATGGCTTGAAGCACAATGTAATTGCTGTGTGATCGAAGTCTCTGTCACCGAACCTACAAATGCTCACTGGATCAGCAAGTCTCACACTTTTTTGAATTGCAAATGTGCCCACAATGTCCCATAGAGAGAACTGTATCTCAGAGTACCTGTCTGAGTCACTAAAACATTGATCAGAGAGTTGCCAACCAAGAAGAGTCCCAGGATTCTGATCCTCACTCAGGAAACTCTCAGAGGCTGAATCCAGCACAATACAAAAAAGGTTTTAAAACTTCCACTTTAGAGTTCAATGTAGCAATATGGAAATGGACATCTAATTGAGCCCTGTCAGTTGACCAAAACATGGAGATTAACTAAGTCTACATCTCTTCATGCTGCACTCAGAGCTGGAAAGTAGACCTAATGCAAGCTCCACCTGCTAATTCGTCGGCCATCTTACTTAAGGCAGATTACACAGCAGGGATATATGAGATTTACAGCAGATTCCCAGAGGTCAGTTCCCTCAGCATGGCCAACTCCTTGCTTAAGCTGTGGCCTTTTAGATGCACTCCCATGGAAATTAAGGCAGCACTGCACTTTAAAAGACCAACAATATCCACATCCCTTAATGTGTTTGTGCCAAAGAAATAACTGAATTTGCTGGCAGCTTATCAGAATTGGTAAATTATGTTTTAAAACTTACACTTTTTCCAAAGTTTTAATATCTTTAAGTCCAGCAATGAGACATATGCACATAAGCCTAAGACCATAAGACAGGAGCAGCAATTAGGCCATTCAGCCCATTGAGTCCCTTCCGCCATTCAATGGTGGCTGATAAGTTTCTCATCCCCATTCTGCCGCTTTCTCCCAGTAACTCTTGATCCCCTTGACAATCAAGAACCTGTCTATCTCAGTCTTAAATATACTCAATGACCTGGCCTCCACAGTCTTCTGTGGCAATGAATGCCAGATTCCCCACTCTCTGGCTGAAAAAGTTTCTCCTTATCTCCATTCTAATAGGTTTTCCCTTTACTCTAAGGCTGTGCCCTCAGGTCCCGGTCTCTCCTAACAATAGAAACATCTTCCCAACGTCCACTCTGTCCAGGCCATTCAGTATTCTGTATTAGACCCCCCCCTCATCCTTCTAAATTCCATCAAGTATTGACCAGAGTCCTGAAACATTCCTCATACGTTGAGCTTAACATTCCTGGGACTATTCTCCTGAGTCTCCCCTGAGCACACTCCAGGGTCAGTACATCCTTCCTGAGATATGGGACCCAAAACTGCGCACAATCCTCCAAATGTGGTCTGACCAGAGCCTTACAAAACCTCCAAAGTACATCCCTGCTTTTATATTCAAGTCCTCAAAATAAATGCCATCATTCATTAGCCTTCCTAACTACGGACTCAATCTGCAAGTTTACCTCGAGAGAATCCTGGACTAGAACTCCCAAGTCTCTTTGCACTTCAGACTTCTGAATTTTCTCTCCATTGAAAAAAATAGTCCATGTCTCTATTTTTCCAACCAAAGTGCATGACCTCACACTTCCCCACAGTGTACTCCAACTGCCACTTCTTTGCCAACTCTCCTAACTTGTCCAAATCTTTCTGCAGCCTCCCTGTGTCCTCAATGCTATGTGTTCCTCCATCTATCTTTGTATTGTCTGCAAACTTAGCCAGAATGCCCTCAGTTCCTTCATCTAGATTGTTAAATGTCTAAAGTGTAAAGTTGCGGTCCCAACACAGAGCCTTGCGGAACACCATTTGTCACCAGCTGCCATTCTGAGAAGGACCCTTTTATCCCCACTCTCAGCTTTCTGCCAGACAGCCAAGCTTCTGAAGACACCTCAGTAATCTCCTCTCCAATCAAACCTGCTTCATGCTGTACATTAAAGTACGTTGATAAAAGTTCAATTAACCTTATCAAGGCAGCCAAAAGTTTGTACACCCATGCAAACTGCCACATACAACCAAATAGTATCATGGTTAGCGTTACCAATACTTCACACAAATACCTGATCTGTAACAATAACTTTGAAGCTAAAAATTACTTTCAACACAGTAAAACACCTTCAAAAGTGTTATTACAAACAACATCTGATGCAGGAGGAAATAGGCTTCTTGTTTAGAAAAAGTAAGGAAGAAATTATGTCGGACAATAAAATCTCAGGACTTTATCCCCTAGCCAGACTGTAACAGACATTGAGACAGGACATAAACCAAACAAACATATGCAGACATTTCCTAGGTTTGTATCAGTCTGAAAGTTATTAAGGTATCATATTTTATCTCCCATCTCAGGAGTGTCATTTACAAACCCAGATTTCTGTGCTCTTTTTGGAACAGCTCACTGATCAAAATACTTAGAAAACTCAGTGACCTTTTTAATCTAGACTGGAGTGACTATGTGCATTTTGATAAAAGAGTTACTGAGCAACCAAGATAAAGTAACCAATGGGGAAAAAGTGACACAGCAAAGGATTAACAGATGACATAACATTGAGGTTGACATGCCTCAATGGTTAGTGCCGAGCAGAATTACAACTTAAAACATTTAGTCTTAGTGCCAGAGATACGTTTGTAAACACATTCCTTTCACTATACGAAACAGCAACAGCTGGATGACAAGGTACCAGCCTGATAGGTAAAAGTATTAACCAGATTGTAGCTGGATCTTCATTTCAAGCTGTAATGTTGCAACCAAAACCTAATCTTCACCAAACTGGTGCCTCACAGATCCAATGTTCCAGCAACAAACTAACAAAGATAATTTACTTTTATTTAGTATTGCTCATGAAACAGGACAAATGTGAATGATTGTGAAAGGCTCCATTGTCTCAGAGGACCATGGACTGCAATCTCAGAGAGATGCCCACAGCGTGGGTTCAAATCCCAAACTCGCAGGGATCAGCATGAAGACTTCACCTACTTAACCCAGCCCCTCACCTGAAGCATGCTGACTCCTAACTAAACATCAGTACTGAAATTAAAGTTAAAAGTTAAAAGTGGCTGTTGAACCGTGTGGAATTTTTTAGTTTTGCTCATTTATAAAGGTGTTTTTTATTCCCCCAAGTATTGTTCAAAATGCTGGGAGTCTCTACTGAGGAGCCCTGTGGCTCTACATTCACCACACAGACTACATCGGTTCAAGAAGGTAGAGGGGAGTGAGGGTCAAGGAGTGATGCTGCAGGTGAGGGGCTGGATTCAGATGCTGACCCCTGCTGGCTTGGGAATTTAACCCATGTTGTTGGCATCACACTCAAACACAAACCAGCCATCCAGCCAACTCAGCTAACCACCAGTCATTTTAGAAATTTAAAATGACATTTATTGACACTGGGATAGTGCAGAGTCAGGAGATATATATACTTGCAATGCTTCACTTGGTGAAATCTATTTTGAGTAAAGACGGACTCTGCAATTTTCTTTCACCAATTGGCTGTTAAAAGTAATATACAGATGGCCAAATAGGTTGGAAACTGTGGGGGAAATAATGGGTATAAACTGTCTTACCCCTCGATATACATTACTAAGATTCGGACAAATTGTGTTATCAAGTTATGACTAACAGTATTTAGTCAATCTTTAACGTAAAATAATGCCAAGACAAATCTTGTATTTATAATCTTCATTTTCTTTAATCACAAATCACTAATTCAGTGCAATTCTTTTTGAGCACAATGGCTTGCAACATTTGTCAAAAGTGATAAAGCTACATTGATTTCATGCTTGCATTACACAGTGTCTTGAACGTAGAGTGGGAAAGTACAATTTGTTCCACATCAGGTGATGGGAACGATGACTCCTCTTCTGCATAATCCATAATCTGATTGAATGGTGGAGCAGGCTTGAGGGGCTGAACAGCCTTTCCCTGTTCCTATTTCTTATGGTTTTACTACAGGGAATGTATTTTGGAAATTGTCTTGTCAAATTTATAATGGTACTGACAAAATATTCTACTTCAGAACTTACGAAGGACAACTATTCTCTGCAAAAATAAATCCTACTATTCCTCTCTCTTTAATTACATCAGAAACAAACCCAAGTTTCACTCATCAGTAACCAACGTAAGAGGAGCTTATCTCAGTTAAAAATGGTCTTATTAAATTCCAAGTTGGAAATTAAAACTCATCTTTTAACAATTCATTCATTGAATAGGGCCAGCATTTACTGTCCATCATTATTGCCATTTCACTTTCATCAATTAGATTGTAAAGGTGGGATTTATGGAGGATGAGAGAAGCAGGGTGAGTACCTCACAGTCAGCTGGCTGGGACTCTGGGCAAAGCAAACGGGGTGTGTGTGTGTGTGTGTGGTTGGGGGGGGGTTCCCACAGTGTGCTCAGCTCCCACTGTGTCCTAGCAGTTGGTAACGCACACCAGCGGGCAAACCCTGGTACCTCATCACAACTGATCAGCCAAAATTACATGTGGGCATCATCAACTGCATCTGATGTAAATGGGGAGCATCACTTCTCCAAGGACATCCAGAATGATGAAAGAGGTAGACGATCCTAACAAGAGGCTTGTGACTCTTTATGGAAACACCAGCAAGATATGTGACACATCTAGGGCCCTCTCCAGGCAAAGTGGGAGTTGTGGCTAGTTCCCTCAGACAAGCTTAGGGTCTTGTCAAGTATTATCCTATAATAAACAATGAAACCTAACGACAGAAGAAGTGTAGGTGCTTATAGCATAAGTGACTGGTGCAACACTGCATCCAAGAGGAAGGAACTTGAAGAAGCAGATTATTATTGTTGAAATGGAGTACAGTCTATGGACTAATCTAGAAGGATTGGCTCAATAGTGTCATGAAGCTAAAAGACAGAAGGGTCTTTGAAGATTTCAGACTCTGACTATAATTCCCACTCACATGCAGTCACTCTCTGTAGACTTTTACTGAGCTATTGGTCATTGATAACCAGGTTTGAGGAGTGTATACAGTGTTGGGTGTTTATTCCATTGTTTGAAGGCACCAACGTCTTATTCCACATCTCCCTCTGTCATTCTCCACCTAAACCATAATACCTTCAGATTCCAACTCCAAATTTACTGAGAAGAATAGAACAGTCTCATACAAACCTGTTCTCTTTCCTCCTCCTCACTCTTGCATGAAGCTAGCCTGCAGTACGATCAGATTAGATTTTCACCTAGCACAGGCCAGATAGGCTGAAATGGTCTCCCTCTAGGCTATTAATTTTCTCTATGACTAATCCAGAAATCAGAACAAATCTCAGCCTAGAGTCAGAAACGGATTTCTGTTATCACCAAAAAGCTTTACAAATAGCAATTTGGAAATTAGAGCTTTTTTAAGAAAAATTGATTCATCCATGCGATATGGGAATTGCTGCCATGGCCAGTATTTATTCTCCATTCTTAATTGCCTTCAAATTAATAGAAGTTAAATATGATGCTGTTTGACAGAGACTTTCACCACTTTGGTCTAACTACAGAGAGGGAGTGGCAATATATTACCAAGCTGGGATGGTATGCAATTTAGACATGAATTTAAAAAGTATTGTTATGCTCCTGCTGCCACTATTCTTCTCGGTGTTGAAGGTGATGGGTTTGTGAGGTGCTGTCAGCGGAACCCCGTTGGCTGTTTGCAGTTACCTTGGAGATGGTCCACAGCTGCCATTGTACGTCAGTGTTGAAGAAAGTGAATGTTTAAGGTGGTGGATGAGGCACCAATCAACCAGGCTGAGATGACCGAGATGACGTTGAGTTTATTAAATTTTATCAGTTGTCCACATGAAAATATTCTGTTGCATCCTGGGCCTTGGAGATAGTGGACAGGTTTTGAGGGAATCAGAAGATGAGCCACCCACTGAGACATACCCAACCTCTGGTCTGAAGTTGTAGCCATAGGATTTATGTAGCTAGTCTAGTTAAGTTGCTTGTCAATGGTCAACCCCTAGATGATGGTAAAGGCAGATTCTGCAATGACAGTGCAAATAAATGGCAAAGAATGGAGGTTAGAGTCTTGCTTGTTGGAGATGGTCATTGCCTGGTACTTATCAGGTGCAAATTATTGCTTTGCCACTTATCTGCTCCAGCCCTGATGCTGTCTAGTTCTTTCTGCAGATGGACTTCATCAGCAGAGAAATTGGAATTGGAATAAAGCCAAAAAGCTTAAGAATACCAAGGCTCAGAGATATTAATGATATATTGGTTCAACAGTCTGCACTTTCACCTCTGGAACCTGGCTTTGAATACAACCTACACTCATGGAATGAATTTTTTGTCTTGTTCAGCCAACCATAAGGATCCTATAATTACTACAATATTGACTTGATCATAATTCACCACAGATTGTCAGCAAATTGGAAAGGTTAAGAAAATGCCACAAAGGCAGCTATAGATGGAATGAAAGTTCACATTGGTGTTTAGGGAGTTCTATCCTGAAATTGGAACTGGGGCACATTCTGGGAATGCAAAGTACTGTAAAGCAGCTAACCAAGAACCATTTAATAATGGCATCAGCAATCAAAATCAGCTCAATCCTCCACTCAGAATGGCGAATGGTATTCTCTCTTTTGTTGAACTTGTTCATTCAATGGACGAGAGACATTTTCAGAACAATTAAGATTTTAAGAGACCATACCAGCTATGTCAGATGAAACTGACAGTAAATTAAAACCAGGTCCCCAACTGAAGCAGAGAGCAAATGTTACTTCATTCAACTGGTCACATTATACGTACTGTTGTACATGGAAAGAATAAAAAGTTTCTCTCTCCCACCAAACCTTCGCTCATCTCCCACTTCCATGAAGACTGGTACCCCATCACTAAGTCACCCTTTATTTACACGTGTATAGTACACGACACTGACCCAGCTAGCTCAGGGCCAACTCCGAGAGTGAACAGAACTCCTGACAGTCTTGTTTATCTGTCAGCGAGGACTCCCTATGATTAGACCAGGTTAACAGCCCAATCAGGGAACTCACATTCGGAGGTCCACCTGGATGACCTCATTCCAATCATTACACCATTTTTAAAACATGTTTTTCGTTTCACAGATCCATTTTTTTTCTGTTCTATTAGTTTGTGAATTTTTCTCACTAAAGTTAACTTGGTGGCATCTCTCTGCTCCCTAGCTTGAACATTTTGTTACTCTCTGTCTAGACCTCTGTACTTTGGTTCTTCATCATTCTTTATCGAGCACTCGGTATACCTTGTACTCTGTTCCCTTTCTCCCCCCTCAGCTGACAGACACAGAGGAACTGTAAGCTATTCACATCATTGGTGCTGCTGCAATCAAGATACATCATTGGCAACTTCTTCTGAGGCACAAATGTCAGCCCCATCCGTTTAATGCATCTCTGGTAACAACAGTAAGTAGTAAAATGTACCATTCCTAAACAACTTATACATTAGCATTAAATGAGAACATAGAAATAAACCTTTCAACCTATTAGTCTTGTTCTGCCTTTTCATTAGATTGTACCTCATTCATTTACCCACCGTATTTAGCTCCGCATTGTGACAATGCTGTCACTTTAAAAAGGTTATTTTGTCCCAGCTTCTTTTGGAGAGAGATTGGAAAGGCAGAGGTGCCGAACTCGTTACTGAAGATGGCTCAAATAAACATCTTAGGAGGCCTTTTTTTTTTAAAAAAGAAACAGCCTGAATGGGTGTGACCAGCTCTCCAGATTCAGATTCTGGGTTTTGTTTCTTTCAAAAAGATCAGTAACTGTTTGGGTTCTCAGAAGAGTTGGAAGCTTCAATGAATGATTCCTAGCTGCTACTTTCCCTGAAGTTTCTCTTGATGTTGTTTCCTCCTGGATTAGAGATCTGCATGTGAGTTTCTGTGCCTGAATTTATCTTTTTGCCAAGGGATGTACTTATGGGATGTTACTATATTGGAACAGTTAATTAATAAAAGGTACTGTATCTATTATTTGGTTAAGTTTTCCAATAGTTAAGTTGTTCTAAACACCTCTTTCTTTTGTTTGTGTATTAACTATAATGTTTAAATAAATTGCATTTTGCTTATCATAGAGTAATTTGACCAGTCACATCACATCTGGAACACTGAACTTCCCATCTACCTTCAAAATAAGAAAAAGTTATGGTCTAGACTACGGTCTTAAAGTATCTTGAGGGGGTGAGGTCTGGTCCATAAGAGCATAATTTAAAATCTTGTGTCAGCACTAATCTACCACCATTCTCTGAACAGCATCAAATTGTCCTACATGACAAGATGCAGTAACTAGAATGGTGTGTTGCAACTGGGCAGAGTTTAACATGTCTAGGAGTGGGGTGAGGATATTAAGACATGTAGTATTTACTGTTCCCCTGGGAGAGTACAGGTTGCCACTATTGCTGCCACCAGGTGGTTCAATCTTTATGCAAATAATCCATTAAATTCACTGATGAATTCCATTACTGCTAACTTCCATCTGGCATTGGTAAAAATGCTGTATATTTTATGAGTATTGACACTCGAGTGTAGAAATTGCTGTTGACAGTAACAGTGGCTGAATCCCCAATATAGTGGCATAATGTTTATTCAATTTGCTATTTTAAAAGAAATTGGCTAACGCAGCTTTTATAAAAGTCAGAAGAATATAAGACGACCTTCAAATATTACCAATAATTTCTACTCCTCAGTCTATAATAAATGTCAAGTCTTCTTTGTTAATATATTCTTCAAAACAAAAACACACATCAGTTTTAAATGCTCTCATTTGCAGTATTATATATTCATCAAAAACACAGTGACATTCAATTTGAATTAATTAAAAAGCAGCTGTCACTGGTGCACTGCAGATCTCACTCTCCTCATCAAATGCAAGAGAGCAAGAGCACTTAAGTAGGAAACAGTGACGAAAGTGTGTGAGAGACGGAGAGGTGGTGTGAAATGTAAAGGAAAGGACACTGCTGCTGATGTGCAATCAGAAAATGACTTCATTTCACCTCCATGTTTTCTGATGGCTACAAATTCAGCATTTCTGAAAGTTTTCTTTGATTATATTAAAAATGCCTTCTCCTGGGAAAACGGTTCACAAAGTATATTTTGTCGACACCCAAAGAAGAGTTCTGCACATGAAAGCAAAGTTTTCCCCACAGATACTGAATGTATCATAGCCTTCTTTATGTAGTTATCTCCAGTGCATGCATGATATGTGTCTGCAAGCCTCTTAGGCCTTTCTAAGTTTCAATCAGATCCCTCCCCTCATCCTTCTAAACTCCACTCTGTTTTATTTTGCACTTCCAAGAATTCCACAATCTGATCTTTAATAATGGACACTGAAACCTTACCAATGATGGGGGTCAGGCTAATTTCCTGTCTCTGCCTCCCTCCCTTTTTAAATAAGAGGGTCACACTAACCAATTTCCAGTCCTTTGGGACCCTCCCTGAATCCACTGATTCCTGAAAGCTCACCACCAATGCCTCTACAATCTCCTTAGCTAACTCCTTCAGAACTCTGGGATGTAGTCCACCTAGTCCAGGTGATTTATCCACCTCCAGGCCATACAGCTTCCCCAGAACCTTCTCTTTATTGATAGCCACAACACTCATCTCTGTTCCCTGACTCATCTAACGGTCCAGTATCTTCCATTCTGAAAACTGATGCAAAGTACCTATTCTGCTCCTCTGCCATTTCTTCGTCCCCCATTACTACTTCCCTAACCTCATTCTCCAGTAGTCTGATATCCACACTAGTTCCTCTCTTACCTTTTATGTATCTAAAAAAAAGTTTGCAATCATTTTTGCTACAATTATCCAGCTTACTCACATGTCGTCTTCTTCCTCCCCACAGCTTTTTTTTTGAAAAGGGCTCCCTCTAACCTTCACCACATCTAATGAGTTTTCCTTTGATTTTATGCTGTTATGTTTGCCTCATTCCCCCTTTAGTATATTTATTTTTCCTTGCGATGAATTCCTGCTCTGCCTCTTGAATTACCCCAGAAACCCCTGCCATTGTTGCTCCACTATCTTCCCTGCTAAGCTCACCTTCCAATCAACTCTGGCCATCTCCTCTCTCACGTCTTTGTAGTTACTTTTATTCAGTTGTAATACCGTCAAACTTGATTCGACTATCGCCCGCTCTAACAGCAGGATGAATTCTATTATAATATAGTTACTGCCCCTCGGAGTTCTCATTGTATTAGAGCCACAGTGACTGACTGCTTGAGTTACAGGTTAACTGCTGGCTTAATACATCAGGTTTTATCAGAGGTTCAAAAAGCAAATGGCATCAAGGAAAAGATCTTGTGCCGAAGGCAAAAGTCCTGCAGATATTCTATATGGAATCAATATGATCATGCTTTTGTTTTGAATGGCAGGTCATATCAAGTTCATCAGATAGAATCATACAGCACAAACAGACCCTTTGGTCTAACCGACTGTAATCCTAAACTATACTAGTCCCACCTGCCTGCGCTTGACCCATATCCTCTAAATATTTCTTTTTCATGTACTGATCTAAAATGTCTTTTAAACATTGTAACTGTACCCACATCCACCATTCCCTCTGGAAATTCATTCCACCCACAAACCGCTACCCCTCATATCTTTTTTAATTCTTTCTCCTCTCACCTTAAAATATGCCTCCTCATCTTGAAATCCCCTACACTAGGGAAAAGACACCTGCCATTACCTCTATCTAGATCCCTCATTATTTTACAAACCTCGATAAAGTCAACTCTCAACTTCCTATGCTCAAAGGAAAAAAGTCCCATCCTACCCAGCCTCCCCTTGTAACTCAAACCCTCTATTCCCAGCCACGTTCTGGTAAATCTTTTCTGAACTCTCTTCAATTTAATGATGTACTTTCTATAACAGGACAACCAAAATTGCAGACGAGGCCTCACCAAAGTCCTGTACAACCTCAACATGACATCCCAACTCCTATACTCAAAAGGTCTGAGCAATGAAGGCAAACATCTAAATGCTAAGACTGCTAGTGCCCACTATGTTCTGAGCAGGAATTAAGGGCAAGTTGGGAAAAAAAGACAGAAATAAGGATCTGAAGTTTATATTGGATTTGCCTGATTCATCCATGAAATGATTTGCCATTTCCTATCTCAATTTTGAAATGCACTAGTCAACATTCTGCCCACTCAAGTTAACCTTTTTTAAAACTTGGGCTTTCCATTATTTGCCCCCAGTTGTAGCTTAGTAGCATCTGCAAGATTGGACATTCTTCATGCTTTCAACTCCAGGCAAAAGTGCATATTCCAAATTGAACCTCAATCCATGATATTTATCTATAATGTGGAAAGCAGGGACTGTGGAACAGCATTCATCATCTCCTGCTAATCCTAACAACAAGGAGAGCAATGCAGTTGATTTCATAAGTTTTGAAATGGTTGAAGTACATATGAAAGTTGGCTACCCTCACCTACTTCCAAAAGATGAAGGAAACAAGACCATTTACAGATAGGTCAGAGTGATTGCTTGCTCTGAAAATCCATAACTTCCTTCAGGTGCAAAATGCAGTCAAATCAATAACATACACTTGAAATGGAAAGGATATCTGCACCCTATCATTTGCATTCAAATGGGAAATGCTCATGAAAGCATTACAAATTCAATGGATTAACGGAGATCGGAACTGCCATTAAATAGCTCTGAATCCAGACTTTAAAAAGGAAAAGGTGTATTTACACAGTACCTTTCTCAATTGAAGGATGTCTCATTCAAAATTACTCCACTGACTGTAAGATAGCTCCTTTATTATGGCAGTGACTTTCAATTTGTGCACAGATAGAAAGTGAGGGCTGCAGATCCTGGAGATCAGAGTCGAGAGTGTGGTGCTGGAAAAGCACAGCAGGTCAGGCAGCATCCGAGGAGCAGGAGAATTGACATTTCGGGCACAAGCCCTTCTTCAGGAATGCATTCCTGATGAAGGGCTAATGCCCAAAACATTGATTCTCCCGCTCCTCGCATGCTGCCTGACCTGCTGTGCTTTTCCAGCATCAATCTGTGCACAGCTCAGTCTGGATGTTCAATCACATTTCCATCACCAAATCTCCCACCATCAACATCCTCCGGGGGGTTTCCATTGACCAGAATTTGAACTGGCTGCAGGAGCAGGTCGGAGGTGGGAAACTTGTAGCGAGTAACTCAATCTCCTGACTTCCCAAAGTCTGTATTCCATCGAAAGCAACACACCAAGAAACCTGATGGAATGCACCCCATCCTGGCTGAGTGTAGCTCTGTCAACACTCAGGACTTGACAGCATCCAGCTCCCCTTGATTAGCATCACATTGGTGGTGGAGGGAATCTGTTTTGTCAATGCTCAGTGGCAGCAGTATGTACCAGCTACAAGGTGCACAGCAGAAATTCACAATTCAGCTGAGAAAGCACCTTCCAGACCCACAACCACTTCCACCCAGAAGGTCAAGAGCTGGGAACGCCATCACCTGCAGGTTCTCCTCCAAGCCACTCACCATCCTGATTTGCTTCTCCACGGTCGTGGGATCGATATCCCGAAATTCCTTCCCTAACAGCATTACAAGTCAACCTACAGCAAATGGACTGCAGCAGTTCAAAGAGGCCGCTCACCAGCACCTTTTCAAAGGCAACAAGGGACAGGCAATAACTGCTGGCCCAGTCAGTGACACCGATGTCCAAAGAATACATTTTAGAAAAGCAAGTTCCCATAGACAGCAATCTGATAATGGCCAAATAAAATATCTTTGTTATCCTGATTAAGGGATTTCCAGGATACCAGGGTTAATTTCCCAACTCTTCTTCAAAGTGTGATGTCATTTTACATCAATGGGATGACACCTTCAACAGAACAGCACTTCCAAGTGTTAGCCTTGACTTGTGTGTTCAGGTCAAACTTGTAACTCAGAGGTCCTACTGAGAGACAGACATACTGTTTCCCAAAGACTGATTGGTTGGCAAGAGTCTACATAGAATATATTCTAATAAAAATATGCAATTCTTTTTGAGGGCAGGGATGTGATATAAACGGAATTCCACAATGCCCCTCCCCTTTTGTTGGTAACCTGCATAACTTCGTTTGAAAAGATTGATGTGCATTCCCAAATCCCCTTCAGTAGGAGGTCAATTTAAGTGGACAGTAGCAAGACTTTCATGGATTTAAATAAGGAAGATTGTTTATTCACTTCTAACACTACCTCACACATCGTGCACCATGGAAAGTTATAACTGAAGAAGATAGTTCATTTTTATAATAATCAAAATCAGAGTAGAGTCAAAGAGTCATAGAGATGTACAGCATGGAAACAGACCCTTCGGTCCAACCCATCCATGCCGACCAGATATCCCAACCCCATCTAGTCCCACCTGCCAGCACCAGGCCCAAATCCCTCCAAACTCTTCCTATTCATATACCCATCCAAATGCCTCTTAAATATTGCAATTGTACCTGCCTCCACCACTTCCTCTGGTAGCTCATTCCATACACATACCTCCCTCTGAGTGAAATATTTGCCCCTTAGGTCTTTTTTATATCTTTCCCCCTCTCACCCTAAACCTATGCCCTCCAGTTCTGGACACCCCCACCCCAAGGAAAAGACTTTGCCTATTTACCCTATCCATGCCCTTCAATTTTGTAAATCTCTATAAGGTCACCCTTCAGCCTCCGACGCTCCAGGGAAAACAGCCTCAGCCTGTTCAGCCTCTCCCTATAGCTCAAATCCTCCAACCCTGGCAACATCCTTGTACATCTTTTCTGAACCCTTTCAAGTTTCACAACATCTTTCTGATAGGAAGGAGACCAGAATTGCACGCAATATTCCAGCAGTGACCTAACCTTTGTCCTGTACAGCCACAATATGACCTCCCAATGCCTGTACTCAATACTCTGACCAATAAAAGAAAGCATACCACAATCACCACCTTTACTGTCCTATCTACCTGTGACTCCACTTTCAAGGAGCTATGAACCTGCATTCCAAGGTCTCTTTGTTCAGCAACACTCCCTAGGACCTTACCATTAAGGTGTATAAGTCCTGCTAAGATTTGCTTTCCCAAAATGCTGCACCTCGCATTTATCTGAATTAAACTCCATCTGCCACTTCTCAGCCCATTGGCCCATCTGGTCAAGATCCTGTTGTAATCTGAGGTAACCCTCTTTGCTGTCCACTACACCTCCAATTTTGGTGTCATCTGCAAACTTACTAACTGTACCTCTTATGCTGACATCCAAATCATTTATGTAAATGACAAAAAGTAGAGGAACCAGCATCAATCCTTGTGGCACTCCACTGGTCACAGGCCTCCAGTCTGAAAAACAATCCTCCACCACCACCCTCTGTCTTCTACCTTTGAGCCAGTTCTGTATCCAAATGGCTAGTTCTCCCTGTATTCCATGAGATCTAACCTTGCTAATCAGTCTCCCATGGGGAACCTTGTCAAATGCCTTACTGAAATCCATGTAGATCACATCTACTGCTCTGCCCTCATCAATCCTCTTTGTTACTTCTTCAAAAAACTCAATCAAGTTTGTGAGACATGATTTCCCATGCACAAAGCCATGTAGACTAACCCTAATCAGTCCTTGCCTTTCCAAATACATGTACATCCTGTCCCAGTTTACAGCAACTCCAAAGAAGAGTTATACTGGACTCAAGATGTTAATTGCATTTTTCTCTCCACAGGCACTGCCACTTCCTGCTTTTATTTCAGATTTCCAGCATCCATAGTATTTTGCTTTTAGTTAGCAGTTCATGTGCCTTCCAGCAAAAGAGAAAGGTTTTCTACTCTGGAATTGCAGCCCAGTTACACTCAGATGGCTTAGGTCTGATCTTGATTAACTGCAGAGGCCCTTTTAGGTAAAGACGGTTAAGCTAGGCACATGGACTGGTCCAGATGGCTGCTGTACCTGAAGACCTAACTACTTAAAACTGAATTCAGAAGTTTATAGAAAAAGGCTGTAGTTGCCTTTTAAATGACTTTGAGCACTGGAAAACTTACAGTCAGGATGAGCCAGCCTTTCCTCGCAACTATGGCATGACTGATGTTAATCTGCAGACTGCCAGGCCTCTCGTGCAGGTTGGAATATAGTTCTTCAGGATTAGAGAACAGTTTCATACACAGGATCAAAGTCCACTGATATTGTATACAATGTTTTTTGGACCTCACTCATAAATAATTGATCCCAATATCTTTGTTCCTGGGCAATCTGGAGCCAGTGAGTCTCAGTCCATTGTCTTTGTCTTTTGGAGTAAGCTTCAACAATAGCAGGTATAAAAGTTCGTACAGCAGTATCATTTAGACAGTCCCATACAATGGGGGCGAGCCCACCCGTTGTAATTCAATTTGGAACCTTCTAGAAGCTTGCTAGACTTTTGCTGTTTTATTTGTTGCCTCTCCTTAGCAGCCATCTTAATGGTTCATCCAAGTTCATTTAAAAGTATTGCAGTTTTTATAAACATTGTAAAATATTCATGCCTATACAGACATATCAGAGTTTATAGACCAATTGTAACTTCATTGGTTTTAGGCTTTAGACAGGCTTCATTGCTGCCATCTTTAACCTCTCTGTATACATTAACCAATACATAGGTCTGACCAATTCACTTTAACTCCAGGTCTGTGATGAATTTTGAATATCACGTTTGGCGCATATTGTCATCCCCAGTCAATGTCGTGTCAACAGAGATGGAGATAAATTAAACTGGTGCATACAGACTTTCCCATGGCATGATGGATGTAGGACAGATGTCAGAGTTTGGGAACGTGGTTGGCATGGACTAGTTGGACCAAAGGGTTTGTTTCTCTGCTGTATGACTCTAAACCTCTATATCCGATGGTCTCAAAAAACACATAAATGCCAGTCCTATCTCTTTGTGACTACCAAGTTGTCAAACATCTGTTTGATTCAGATCAGGATGGGGAGATCTTCGTCATAAATGATTTTATGCTTTTTATAATGCTGTGTAAGTCAGAACAAGATCATGAGCTATCATTACCTTCAAGATAAATGTACTTGCATTTCGTAAGATAAAATCAATCCCTGCCAGCAACATATTCTTAAAATTTCCTTGGAATACTCCAATTGCACTAACATAATGTCCCTGGTGTATAGTAGAATTCCCACTTCTTTGCTTCTGTCAGTGGGGATGGGAGCAGCTGCAAGGAAATTTGAGAATGCTGTAGGGCCAGATTGGTTCCTCACATTGCTCATTTTCACTAAATCGGAGACTTCTCAGAATAAAACCAAGCTCCAATTGATGTATTATAAATTGCTAACTATCACAATGAGTAGCTGCTGTCCCTCAAGTTCTGCCAAGTCAAATTTAATGTGTAGTATCTGCCATACTCTAGCCACCATTTCCATGTAGCAAAGGTACCAATGGCAGCTTCTTTTCACCAGGTAACTCTAAGCTGCTTCACTCAGTCTTCTATGCCTTTACCTAACACTGGCCACCAAAGGCAACTTCTCACTAAGCACTTTGTCAAACTCATCCCTCAGTGTTGGCCAAGGGCTCTTGTGCTGTGGTGGTAGTATCCCTAAGCTTGAGTCAGGAAACCTGGGTTCAAGACCCACTTGCTCCAGAGATGTGTAACAACATTTCTGAACAGGTTGATGAGAAAATAGCTTTGATCACATGGTAACTGTGAACTGCACCTTTCAAGACTTAAAACTCTAGCTCCAAGTGTTTATCAACTGATGACCCATTCTTGCAGATAAAAAGCAGCCTGATTTCTAACTCCAGTGTTAGCTGCTCATTTGTGATATAATTTTAAACTCTTAATACTATGGGCTTCTAAGAGTTGTCCCAGCAAAACCACGTGCTGTGCCTGGCGACACTTCTACATGTATAAAGAAAAATATATCCTTTTTGTTGGTCTGTACTAAGCGTATAGTAATCTGAAGATGGCATTGCACAGCAATGATCTTCCAACCATCTGTATTTAACGTCATTCTAGTAGGAGACAAAATCAAAGTCAAGAGCTGCATTCAGGCTGCTGTTAAAGTGAATTCTGGAGCCTTTGGATTCAAACTAACTGCCAGAGGCTTATAATTGGTTTTGATTGCAAAACTAATACTGCACAAATATTAATAAGTCATCTAACTCCAAAAATCAAAGATTCTAGGCTTAATTTCACTCAGTGGTACTGAGGCAAATGCAATCAGTCTGTCATCACCATTAGGCGAAAGTGAGGACTGCAAATGCTGGAGATTAGAGTCGTGAGTGTGGTGCTGGAAAAACACAGCAGGTCAGGCAGCATCTGAGGATCAGGAAAACGGCGTTTCAGGCAAAAGCCCTTCATTCCTCCTGTGCTTTTCCAGCACCACACTCTGGACTGTCATCACCATTATCCAATAATGAGAGTTCATAGTGTCCACTATGGAGAGGTATCATATACCAGCTCAATCTTTTTGGACACATCATAATAGAACATAGAACATAAACAGCACAGTACAAGCCCTTCAGCCCACGATATTCTGTTGACCCGTGGAACCAATCTGAAGCCCATCTATCCTACACTATTCCATTTTCATCCATAGGTTGATCCAATGACCATTTAAATGCCATTAAATTTGGCAAGTCTACTACTGTTGCAGGCAGGGCATTCCATGCCCCTACTACTCGGAGTAAAGAAACTACCTCTGACATCTGTCCTACATCCATCACCCCTCAATTTAAAGCTCAGCCCCCTTGTATTAGCCTTCACCATGAGCCTACCATGGAGAACCGTATCAAATGTGTTACTGAAATCCATATACACCACATTCACCCTATCGAACCCTCTGATTATGTTATACGTTGCGATTAAGTCACTTCTCAACTATCTTCTCTCTAACGACAACAGCCTCAAGCCCCTCAGCCTTTTCTCATAAGACCTGCCTTCCATATCAGGCAACATCCTCTGATCGCCTCTGAACCCTTTCCAAAGCTTCCACATCCTTCCTATAATGCGGTGACCAGAACTATATGCAATACATCAAGTGCAGCCGTACCAGAGTTTTGAACAGCTGCAAAATGACCTCGTGACTCCAAAACTCAATCCCTCTATCAATTAAAGCTAACACACTGTATGCCTTCTTAACAACCCTAACATCCTGGGTGGCAACTTCCAGGGAATTATATACTTGGACACCAATATCTCTCTGCTCATCCACATTGCCAAGAATCTTACCATTAGGCCAGTACTCTGCATTCTTCTTGCTCCTTCCAAAGTGAATCACCCCACACTTTTCCACATTAAACTCCATTTGCCACCTCTCAGCCCAGCTCTGCAGTTTATCTATGTCTCTGTAACTCACAACATCCTTCAGCACTATCCACAACTCCACCTTAGTGTCAACCACAAATGTACTAACCCATCCTTCTACACCCCCTTCCAGGTCTTTTATTAAAAAATATGACAGACAGCAGTGGTCCAAAACAGATCCTTGTGGTACACTACTAGTAACTGAACTCCAGGATGAACATTTCCCATCAACTGCCACCCTCTGTCTTCTTTCAGCTAGCCAATTTCTGATCCAAACCACTAAATCGCTCTCAATCCCAGGTCTCCTTATTTTGTGCAATAGCCCACCATGGGGAACCTGATCAAACATGTTACTGAAATCCACATACACCATATCAACTGCCTTACCCTCATCTGCCTGTTTGGTCACCTTCTCAAAGAACTCAATAAGTTTTGTGAGGCATTGTCTACCCTTCACAAAACAGTGCTGACTATCCCTAATCAACTTATTCCTTTCTAGTTGATTATAAATCCTCTCTCTTTTCCAACACTTTACCCACAATTGTAGTAAGGCTCACAAGGTCTATATTTACCAGGGTTGTCTCTACTCCCCTTCTTGAACAAGGGGACAGCATTTGTTATCCTCCAGTCTTCTGGCACTATTCCTGTCAACAATGATAACAAAGATCAAAGCCAAAGGCTCTGCAATCTCCTCCCTGCCTTCCCAGAGAATCAGAGGAAAAATCCCATCTGACTCAGGAGACTTATCTATTTTCATACTTGCCAGAATTGCTAACACCTCCTTGTGAACCTCGATCCCATAATGTAAAAATATTGTGCCAACTTCCAAGTTACTTTTACAACTTGACTGTTTTATCACTCTCCTTTGTCCAAAGCCATGGGACACCCTTCCTCAAGAGTTTCTTCAACAGATGCAACAAGGCGTGTTAAATTTATTATGAATTTATTGTAGAAAGGAAAGGTCTTAACTCTGAAACACTAATGGTGTGGGTATGTTGCTTGAATCTTACTCTGGGCAGCAAGTAAGCTATCATTATCTGCCCTGTGAGCCTAATACTCAACATAATTTTGAAATCTTTCACAGTTGACTGCTTTTGCTTGAACTTTATGCTTTTTCAAATACTGCAGCGCCTTCCTCTGCCTGCCATCGTGGATCTGCTGCACGTTCATAATCGCAATAACACTTGAATTCCTTGCAAAATTTGGCTCATTACCTCTTGAAAAATTCCAGGGGCTGAAGCAACACCAAATAGCAGCCTATGAAACTGAAAGAGACCCATGCGGGTATGAATAGTCAAATAGGACTTTGACTGATCATCTAATTCAAGTTAAAGATAGGCATTTACTTGTCAGGTTTGATCTTGTAAAAGCTTTGACTTCCTGACAACAGAGCATCCAGATCGGAGGAAGGGTCACTCAACCCAAAATCTTATCTGACTTCTCTCCACAGATGCAGCCGTACCTGCTGAGCTTTCCTGGCAATTTCTGTTTTATTCCTGATTTTCAGCATCTGCAGTTCTTGCAGTTTTTAATAGCGCACAGATCTATTGGGCAATTTGTCGGGCGAATTACAATCTATTACCTGATTTACAGTAACTACATAATGCCCATATAATGTTACACCACTTGCCTTTGGTATTACAGGTTGCAGTTCTGAAAACCAAAAAGACCAAAAATCGGAAGGTCTTTTTGAAAAAGCGCACACAAATGGCCCTGTAGACACACTGAGTAAAGGCAAAGTCGCCACAGTCTTACTAAACCATAGGGCATCTCTCTCTCTCTCGCTAATGAGAGCGCAGACTGGCGGTGGTTTAACCTCAGAGTCACCATGTCTCAGGCAAGGGGAGGAGTATCATTCTTGGTAACCTCAGTCGGTGCAGGAACTGAACCCACGCTGGGAGTGGCACGCTGCATCACCAAACAGCCGTACAGCCAATTGAGCTAATCAGCCCCTGAGCACACCAAGTATGGGCTCTTTGGAAAAAAAGAATTTGCTTGGCCCAAATGGACATGAACAGACAAAAGCGTATCTACAAGAATGTTCAGGCCTTTAAGAAAACTTTATTTTTAGGTCTGTTCGCACAAGCGAAGCTTTTTTCCCCCAAAGGACTTTTTCTCCAAATGGGCCCAAATGAATCATGGGTAAATGCCTCCAAAAACATCCTTTATCCAAAACAGTTGGTCACAAGGTTTTCGGATAAAGTATTCCCAGCTGTTTACTATTAGAGTAATCCAATTCCTTTGCTTAACCTTTGTAATAATATTCTACATCCCAGTTCTTGTCCTATTTTCTCAATTCAAGGTCTACAGTAAGATGTTCCTATTTGTAAATAGGCATAATTCCAGAATAAACATACATAAATACTGTAATAGCATCCTCCTGTGGCCATATAGGAAGCAAGAGGATGCTATTACAATTCACTTCTCCTCCTGTGTCAGCCTTGATGTTGTACCCAAGGCCTAGTATGGGACTTGAACCAAAAACCTTGCAATGGACGAGTAAGGGTGCTACCAGAGCAACAGCAGACGTACGGCCAAAAATAAATATTGAAAAGGTGGTTCTCTAATGTCCAATTCATCCAAACAGAAGCCAGGCTCTCCATATGAATGTGCTACTTGAATAAAATGGCACATCAAAATGAATAAAATACACAGCCGTTGAAAAAAGCAAAAAAGGTGGAACAATTGCAGCCACTTTGTTTGAAATGCCTACAGCCAATTTTTAAATGGGGATTTTAATGGAGGTTTGGATGAAAAGCGCAGTGGGAACATCTCTTCCAGTGTCAGTCACAGTGGGTCATAAAGGTTACACTATGACAGTGGAGGGGGGTTAAAGGCTGCTGAGGAAAAGCACCACTGCAAGGACTTGGACAGACATTAAGAAAATCACCTCCGAAATCATGCATCAAGTTTATTTTAATTGGACACTGACTATTTATCAGATTGTAGGGAAGTACATAGTATGACCGGCAGGGGTCGGTGTGGTCTCTTATTTGATTATGTATAAATAACCTAGACTGGTATATGAGATATCATTTCAACGTCTGCAAATTACACAAATCTCAGACGTGCTGTCAACAGCCATGAGGATAAAGGCCAACAGGATAAATGGCTCGTGTTCACAGCTGGCTCATTCTGCCCATCTGAAGGGGAGAGATGTATCCACACATTGACTCCTTACCTCTGGTGTGGCAGACGTGACTCTCAAATTGGCCATCAGGCCATTCCTCTTGTACATGCTCCCCTTGCTGGTTGAGCAGTGTTTAGTTTTGTCTCAGCTGGTGGCAGCACGTGATAGATGGCCAAACCCTGCAAGAGAAAATATAGTTCAGCCAAAATAGATTGGCAGCATTTGAATTACAGACACAGTCCTGCTGAGGCAGAAATAAATTATCTCCATGCTCCCTCATGGTTCATTCATGGGGATATTGGATTGGTCTACATCACAACGCAGTGTCTGCAAAAAAATATATAATAAATCCTCAACACAGACCTACAAGGGCTGTTAAACAGTCGCTATCTTGTTACTTATTTTTAATTTGCTTCTTTTGGTCAACACTTTCTCAGCAAGGTACCCCAACCATATTGAGTAAAGGCAACTCAAAGCCACAACAGCAGAATAATCAAGGGGGGAGACCAGTTCATGTAAAATACAATTTAAAACGCCATATACACAGTGCCAAATGTAGTAAATGCTGTCTGTAGCTCAGCTGGTCAGCCTTTTACACATGACCATCTCCTCCTCATCTAAACCATGTGTGAACATCTGGAAATAACTGTATAAATGCTAGGTCTGGATATGTATTTTTAAGCACTGGGACCTCAGTTTAACAGGGAACACCTCCACTGCAGCTTATTACAAAGCATATCCAACTCAACTGTGTACACCGTTTCAGAAATCAAACATGACAGAAGTCACCATTAACATCGCCTGTTCTTCCATTTCAAAACAATGTTGGACTCTTACAGAAAGTTTTTCAAATGCTTGGAAGAATATGTCTGTATCGAATATATCAGACACACTATGAGGTGACTGAAAGCACTGAGTTCTCTGTGCATTTTTGCAGCAATATATCATAACGGCTAATACTGAAGTCAAAGTCTGCAATAATGTAAAGACAGAAAATGTAAATTTGTGTTGCATGTTTAAATACTTTAATGTGTCATTTATACTTTGGTGTTAAGTATGCAAATATACTTTGGCCTGCTTTCTTTTTCTAGATAGTTGGAACAAAGAGTTGCTTTGAAGTTTTGGTTTTACAGTGCGTACGAACTTTTACTTCTTTCACAAGATCAAATATGGTTACAGATACAGAAAACCACTTGACCCTACTCACTTAATGCATCTAAAAGAACCAACAGACCATAATTATTCCTGCACTTCTCACTTTTTCTTCTCCACTGAAAAATCTATTCCATATGGTGATCTCAGACCTGATCAATATAGTTCAATATTGGTTGTAATTTTGCCTTTCACTAGCTTAAAGTTCACCCTACATGGCTTAGATCATTTATCATTTTGGAGGGGTGTATCTGATATAGGGAAGAGAGGGACACACAAAGCATAAGCATTCTTACACCTGTCGGATGGAAGTGAATTAATATCGACAGGATATGGCCATGACCCTTAAGTGTTTTGTAATCATATTGTAATCAACCAGATTTCCTAGATTCCCTAGTCACTAGAGTAAAAAATTCCAGCTGGAATTTGATGTGTTCCAATTTTATTTCCTCTGAAAACCAGCAGTCCCAAAGTTCAGTCTCAGTCCCAAAGTTCTCAGTCTCAGTCCCAAAGCTGGATCAACCGAGTGTCTACATTGACACATTTGACTGGTTTAACTGATGTACATGGCTCAGTTTCCTAATTTTTGCTTTGCAAAACCTTGCCAATCCTGTTTACCAAAGCCCATGTGTCTCAGCAAATGGACACAATTTGAAAAATGCAGGCTATGGAAACCTGGCACTTTGACTTGGCAATTTGTGGATGAGACCCGAATCCCTCCTGGAAAAACTAATCTTAAGCCATCATAAGAAGATTGTGGAAAATAAGAACACAAATGGCTTTGGACGTAACTCAGTTGTATTTCGAATGTCACAATCCTTTGAAATGACTGGGCCGGTTGCAATGCAAACTAGACCGAAAATGAACGGAAATTCCATTTCACAATGTGCACCCATTCCCCATTGAGGAACCAAAAATAGTGCACACTTGACAGCACTGCGGAACATTTGATTTACTTTAACATCTGCTTTGTACAACGTTGAGTTTTTCATAAAACTTTTCCCTAACTACCGTCTCCTCGCTCTATTGCGTGTCGGTCTTCACTGTTAAGGACACAAGTAACTGAATACCAGGGTTTAAAAAGGGGGAGGAACTCCAGACAATTACATTCACCAGGGAAACGCTATTCAGATAATTATTAGAACTAAAAGCTGATAAGTGTCCAGATCCTGATGAATTTCATTTCAAGGGCTTGCTGCTGAGATGAGATTAGATTCCCTACAGTATGCAACAGATTCTTCAGCCCAAGTCCACACCAACCCTCCGAAGAGTAACCCACCCAAACCCATACCCCTATCCTGTATTTACCCCTGGCTAATGCACCTAACACTATGGGCAATTTAGCACGGCCAATTTACCTAACCCACACATCTTTGGACTGTGGGATGAAAACCAGAGCACCCAGAGGACTCGGGGAGAATGCGCAAACTCCACACAGACAGTTACCCAGGGCAGGAATTGAACCTGGGTCCCTGGCGCTGAGAGACAGTGGTGCTAACCAGTGAGCCACTGTGATAGAAGAGATAGCAGATTCTGGAAAGGCATAAATCTGATTGGAAGATAACATGCTCAAGAAACTGGGTGGGGGATTGTTTGGATAGAAAGCTGAAAATACAAGCCAGCTAACATTGATCATAGAGAAAATGCTTGAATCTTTCATTAAGGGATACTTAGAAAGCCTTGGTGCAATCAGACAGATTCAACATGGCCTTGAGACAGGTAAACTATGTCTTCTCACTTACGAGAATTTTTTTTTTGAGGGAGTAACGACTAATGTGGATGAAATGGAACCAATGCATATACTACACTTACAGTTCCAGAAGCTATTGGAGAAGCTGCCACTTTGAGGATTACAATGCTACACAAATGTCCACAATGTTTAGGGGGCAAAAGCTTAGATAGAGGGCAAACGGGGAGCAGATATAAGCAAGTCATTTTTAGGTTAGCAAGTGCAGTGCCACAGGGACCAATGCTGGGGCCTTAATTATTGACACTTTACATCAATGAATTGGTTGACGGGACCAAATGTATGCTTGCTACACTTGCCAACGATACAAAGATATGTAGAAAAGTGAATTGTGAAGACAACAGAAGGAGTCTGCAAAAGTGATATAGCCAAGTTAAGTGAGTGGGGAAACATTAGACAACTGGAATATAATATAAAAACTGTGAACTTGTCTACTGTGGTAGGAAGAATACTATTTCAATGGCGAGGAACTGCAGAATTCTGAGGTCGAGTAGAGTCTGGGTGTGCAGGGCACATGGATCACATTAGGCTGGTGAGCAGGCACATCAAGTGATTAGGAAGGAAGATGGAATGTTGCCATTTAGTGCAAGGGGAACAGAATATCTGACAAGGGAAGATTTACTATCGCTGTACAGGACAATGCTGAGACTGCACCAAGAGTACTGTGTATAGTTTTGTTCTCATTTAAGAAAGGATATAAATGCTATAGAAACCGTGCAGAGATACCTGGGTTAGAATTGGGTTGGACAGAGGTGGTGACAAAAGGGTTTATCTTTTGAGGAAAGGTTGGTCAAGTTGGGTCTGTACCAATGGAGTTGAGAAGAGTGAGAGATGATCTTATTGAGACTTATAGGATCCTGACATGGCTGAGTGCTGACAGCATTGTTCCTCTTGTGGGAGTCACTAAAACTAGGGGGCACAGTTTAAAAATAAGGGGTCTTCCATCAGAGAAGAGATGGAGAGAAATCTTTTCTCTGTCTTTGGAACTCTCTTCCCCAAAGCAGTGGAGGGAGGGTCATTGAATATCTTCAAGACAGACAACGATTCTTGACAAGAAGGGAGTTAAAGGTTATTAGGGTTAGGCAAGAAGGTAGGGTAGAGGCTACAGGCAAATCAGCCCTGAGCAGCTTGAGGGGCCAAATAGCCTACTCCTGCTCTGAATTTGTATTGCCACAAAAGTGGGGAAATCTTATCTGAAATCTATATCCTTGAGATGGGATTACACATTATTCCAAAACAGCCTGTGCTGATACTTGTGTTATGAAGAAGAGTAAAAGACATATAGCAACTGCTTTCAAGGATAAGCACTTTAGGAGACCATTTTCAATGTCAGTCAAATGACCTTGAGGGAATCAGCACTAATGTCGGAATACTAGTCAGGTAATCCAGAGGCTAATGACCTAGGAAATTGATTCAAACTCCACTATAGCAGATGGAGGAATTTGAACTCAATCCATAAATCTGAAACATAAAACTAGCCCAAAACTAGCATTGATATTTGTAAAAATCAGTTTCACTAAGGTCTTTTAAGGAAGAAAATCTCTCATCCTGACTTGGTCTGGTCTACTTGTGACTCCAGACCCACAGGAATGTGGCTGACTCTCAAGTGCCCTCTGAAATGGTCACGCAAGCCACTTGCTTCTAACACTTTAGGGATGTGCAATAAATACTGGCCTTGTCAGTGCTGCACATGTTCCAATAAATAAAACAAAAAAGACCTAACACATAAATATTCATAGGCGATTCAGTTGTATGATTGGCTCTGGAAACAATGTTCACAATATCAAATTTCTAACAGGGCATGAATCAGTTTTATAGAGATGTGTAGAACCTCCCTGCACATAGTCAGAAGAGAAGAATTCTTCCCTGGTTCTCACCATAGACCACAAGGTGACTATTAATCTTCCTCATTGCGAACTACAGTTCTGAAAACAGCAGGATATATATTACTGCAAACACATATGCATGGAACTAAAGTGCCATCTGGAGGAAATACAGTGCTAATAAATTCTGAGGCACTTTAACCTGAGGCGCAGTTACTAAAATCAGACAGTAAATGATTGCTGATACTTTTGTAAATGTTAGCTCCTTTCTAATTTACTATTTGTCATCTTAATTTTCACCTACAAAATGCCTTTCCTTCTCCACTTTGAATAAACATGTGAATCAGTGGGCGTTATCCAAAAGGACATTTAATGCAAGGTAACAATATCGCCTAAATATTATTTCATCTTCAAGCAAAATGGCTTCTAATTTATCCAACTAGGAAACGATACTTTAACCTTCACAAGTTCTTTCAACTACAAATGCACAAGGAATTTACACAGAATCCTGGAAATATGGGCAGGTTAGTTTTGGTTTAGAAATCCTTTCCAAAAGGGAAGGTCAGAGCCAGGCTGGTGAAATTGATATTGGGTTTCTGGCTCCTTTACGATTGGAGCCGACCACATCTTTCAAGGTGTTTTCATGATTATTTAATTTTATTATCACCAAGTGCAGCCACTTAGCAAACTAAATTTTACAACATCTATATTCATTTCATGGTTATTTTGTAAATACGATAATCCATAAACTGCTGGATACCTTTAAATTGAAACAATGCAACATCAACATATTCTAAGAAGCTGACAACAATCAGAGACCGGTCAAGTGACATGTCCACAATGCCAATTGTATGTGGGCTTAATGGAAAATATGTCATTCATGCAAATGCATTTCAAAAGGGGAAACAAATAACTGTGGAAGCAAACTTCAAGAGTAAACGGTATCAGAATTGCAGCAAGCTAGACATGCAGCTGGGAAAGACTTCACAGCAGGATTCAGAGGTCTACCTCTTACAGGAGATGACAATTTGGCAAATTGGATTGATGCAACAAGTCAATGTGCCTGCTTAGAAGAGTGCTCATCATTTGCCTCTTTGGCAGGAGGTGTCAATCCAGAGCTCCATAGCAGAAAGTGATTTAAATTCACAGGATTAATGGACGTTTTCACAACCTGCAGTTCTGGCACAAATCATTCCAACTCACATCTGGTGCTTCCTGGGAACACGAACCACCTGCTTCTGTTATTAACTGAAAATATATAATTTAAACTGGATGGAGGAACTGAAAGTGCTGAGAAATACTAGTGATGATGTATGTCTTTTCTTATATGGCTTTATTATTCAATTCTGTTTCATCATTTGTCATTTCACAAAAAGATGAATTTTCCCCAAAAATCACTGTGTTTAATTGCCCCCTAGATATCTCGAAGCACATCAGTGTTGTGAGAGAAAATTCCAACTTATCAATGAAGCTTGATGTGTCAGTTGCATGTCTTGTGGACAGTTCACATTGTGATCCAGTACAGGCTGTCATATATGCAGTAAAATAAATTAGCTTTTCTAGCTGCATTAAAAAAAAATTCAGAATCTCTCTCTTGTATGACGTACATTGGTATTTTTGTTCAAACACCTATCTGCAGTGTGCTGACCATCGGGCACAGGTAAACAAATGGGATACCAGTCCCATATGAATAAGTATGGATTTGGGCGGCACGGTGGCACAGTGGTTAGCACTGTTGCCTCACAGCGCCAGAGACCCGGGTTCAATTCCTGCCTCAGGCGACTGACTGTGTGGAGTTTGCACGTTCTCCCAGTGTCTGCGTGGGTTTCCTCCGGGTGCTCCGGTTTCCTCCCACAGTCCAAAGATGTGCAGGTTAGGTGAATTGGCCATGCTAAATTGCCCGTAGTGTTAGGTAAGGGGTAGATGTAGGGGTATGGGTGGGTTGCGCTTCGGCGGGGCGGTGTGGACTTGTTGGGCCAAAGGGCCTGCTTCCACACTGTAAGTAATCTAATCTAATCTAAACAAATAAAATTTCAAGTTTTTAATTGTTGCTAGTTTTTCCTCAATAACTGCTTTACATAGTCTCATTTGTATTACTCTATACAGAGTCATTAAAATCCTAATGGCAAGCACACCGAAAAATAGGCAAGTTAAATATGGCTCCAAATTTTACCATTAAAAGGAAATTAAGAAAAATAAATACTCAATCATGATTACAGTTTAACACAATAGCATTCGTTTTAATCTCATGCTCCAGTCGGAGTACTTCACAAGTCACATTACACCTCTCCTTGTAATTTAGAGCGATATTCAATGTTGCTATCACTCAGTGAACTAATCTTCCTTTGAGTTGTTTCTGCTCCAGGAAGACACTACAGAGTAACCCAAGTCACTGGCCCATCCTAGATGTCCTTGTACACCTACTCACTTAGACACAGACATTCTGGAGTTTGGAAGAATGAGAGGAGATCTAAGGGGATTAGAAAGTAGATGTAGAGATGTTTCCACATGTGAGGCAATCTAGAACAAGAGCTTATAATTTTAGAATGGGAGTAGCAGATTTAAAATAAGATTTGAGGAACTGCCTCTCTCCAAGGGTCATGAATCTATGGGATTCACTACCCCAGAGCATGGTGGATGCTGAGACATTGAGTAAGTTTAAGGAGGCGGTAGACAGATTCTTCATTAGGAATGGGTTGAAGGGTTATGGAAAGCAGGCAGGAACGTAGAATTGAGGCCAAGATGGGATTACCCCTAATCATATAAAATGGCGGAACAAACTGAAGGGGCCGAATTGCCTACTCCTGCTCCTAGTTCTTGTGTTCGAAAGGGAGATTTTGGAGTCATTGTGGTTATAATCAGGATAAAGTGAGCCAGGTAAGTATTTGTTAATAAATAAGGTTGTGTGTGAATAAAGCCAGTTTTCATTAAGTTGCATCTTTGGGAAGCATGTTCAATATTGACTTGCACTTGGGTAGCAATTTTCACAACCACAAGACCTCCCAAAAAGGTTTTATAGACAAGTAATAATGAAATAGAAGTCAATTTTAAAATGTAGCAAAGTAGTAACTTGTGCATAATGTCCATAGACAGTGATCAAATGCATCTCTTTTAGTACTGTTGGTTGAATCAAACTAGTCATTTGGTAGATCAGTGGTTAGCACTGCTGCCTCATAGTGCCAGGGACCTGGGTACAATTCTAGCATCAGGTGACTGTCGATGTGGAGTGTGCACGGTCTCCCATGCCTGTGTGGGTTTCCACCGGGTGCTCTGGGTTTCTTCCAGAGTCCAAAAATGGAACATTAGGAGGTTGGCCATGCTGCATTACTCATTGTGTTAGGTTAGGTGCTTTAGCCATGGGAAATGCAGGATTACAGACCCAGGGTGATGGGTCTTGGTGGGATGCTCTGCGAAGAGTCAGTGCGGACTTGTTGGGCAGGATGGGCTGTTTCCACACTGTAGGGATTCTATGGTAGCACAAGAGCTCAAGTACTGCTAAAAAAACTCTGATCATATTTGCCATCAAATCTGCATCCTCTTCTTATACAGTGTAAACAGGTTGTCTTCCCTTTAAATTGTATTCTTGCAGATTGTCCTGATGAAACAACAAAGCTTTTAAAAAAAAGCCTTTACTTTCAATAAAGAATCATAAATATTTGTCCAGGACACCAGGGAGAACCTCGTTTAAATAGTGCCGTGGAATTGTTACCACTCACCCCAAACAGCAGATGGGGTCAAAGTCTAACATCTCATCAAAAGATGCACTCTGACGGCATGGTATTCCCACAGTATTGGGACTTGAATTTGTGCGCAGAGTGTCTCTGGAACGAGACTCAATTCCACATCAGATGCAGATGCTACCTACTGAACCACAGCTAACATTATTGTACTGAGGGAAAAGGAAAATAAAAACCTGCCATTTATGAGAGAAAACCAATAACCCAGATAAAAGAACAACACAAGCAGAACAAATCTGGAGCATGCGATATTCCTTAATGTGGAAAAACATATTGGGCTAGGCATTGTTAATAGATGGTTTTCTTTGTCCAAAATAGCTTGAGGGGAGAGTAATTTTATTGTTGGCAGGTATAACTCCACAATTACTGAAAATCCCTTGACTTGGAAATTACAAGTTACAGGCAAGTTCCACTCATAAAACTATAATGTAAAGCAGTGAAGAGGATTAGGAAAATTACACTGAGTGCGCAACTGAATTGGGCACTGACAGTTGACGACTGTTAAAGGGTAGGATTTGAGCTCTTATAAAAATAAATCTCTCGCATTTAGTATTATATCCTTACATTCAAAACCTGACAATTATCAGAAACATGCTATTACTATCAATGCTGTCTTTTTTTAAAACATCATTTTAAATTGTCTAGCATATTGCCACATAATCTGCATTCTGCTCAGTCAGCAAAATCTGATAAATCTGGCTTTTTTTTAAAAGCAGTTTTCAGATGATAAAAGAACAAAAGGAAAAGAGAATTTGTGTTTATATTGTAGCTTTCATGTTCTCAAGATCAGTCACACCCAATTCCTTAATCAATATAGTGTCTGGACACTCAAGGAAAAATACATCTTGCAGAGTAATGGGGTAAAGGGATTGACTGGGTCATTGTACAGAGAGTTAGTATATGGGCCAAATTATGTCCTTTCATGTCATCAATGACTCTAAAATGATCTGATTGATTTTATTGGGTAACTGTATTCATGCATGTCAGTTATCTAACAAATATCAGTCCCAATTGAGGACTTTGTCCCTTGGACAGATTACAATGATCCTGCCTCACTCTCAGTAGCAGAAACACTAACAACTCACTTTGTGGACCTCAGCATTGGAGATTAAAGCATCAGTATAATATTCATATTCAGAAAAGGTCCAGTATGTATTCTTCATTCCTAAACATTTCACAAAAGTCCTTATACAAAAAAAAAATCGCTTTCTCAGCTACCTTAACCCCCTTACACCACCCCCCCCCCCCTCCCATTTATCTCTCAGCGCCAGCCCACAAGCCCCATTCCTGATGAAGGGCTTATGCCTGAAACGTGGATTCTCCTGCTCCTCGGATGCTGTTTGACCTGCTGTGTTTTTCCAGCGACACACTCTTGACTCTGATCTCCAACATCTGCAATTCTCACTTTCTCCTTCTATAAAAACCATCCATGTTGCACGTACTCTATGACAACCTGCTCAAACTCCGACTGCCTGCCCTTCACCTCATATGGAGCAACCTCCCTAAGCAAGGCCTCCCAGCAGACATCCATTGTATCAAGGGATGAGAAGTACAGTTTCTTAATCCACACCCCATCCGTCTAATTCAGGCTTTGAAAAACCACAGTGAAAGTGGTCCTTACTGAAGTAGTTCTGGGCAAGCCTGGACCCTTGTACAGCAAATCTCTTCTGCTGGGGCCTCAGTAACAAACCCCTGATAACAATTTGTGGGTAGACATAAAAAGTGCGACATCTTAGTTAAGAGCATCCCATTTAAAGTTTAGATGGTGAATCTCAGCAAATGAGCAGGCAATATGATGCAAGATGTGTGACTTCTATATATTTTAGTATAATTTATCTTAGCATACACACAAACTAAAATTTCTGTGCCACTTGTTCAAAATCTGAGGGTTTAATGATTAACTCTTCAGTATTTCTAGGGCAATGATTTGTTAAGCCACTATGCGAGAGGGAGTTCAGAGGATGATAATGATAATTTTTTTGCAATAGGACAGAGTAACTATTGAGGAGCATTAGCTTACCTTTTCATCAGAAGGATCGGTTTTATTTTGCTTAAGGGAAATATCCATAGCTTGGAAAGCATTTTTTTTTCCAGTTCACAAAGTTCCTGGTAGAAGTTAGATGCATGAAACAGTTTTGCTTTTAAGAAAAGAGAAAATTTAGAACTATTAGAAAATAGTTCAGCTCAGAGTAAATGCCTTTGCTTGGAAGTTCCAGACCAGAAGCATTCGACTAGAGCACTGAAGGAGTTATTTGAAGCTGAGAAAGTTTAACCTCAATTGCAGGACTAAATCAAGAAGCAGGCTACCAAATGTTCAAGACTGGGAATTGAAACACATGGTTAAGTTAAACCTATAGGTACGATAGTGAAGAAAACTCTCTGGTGTTTGAGTACTGTAATGTAATGGCATTACGATAGATGAGATTGTATCTTCACAGTGCACTTCAAAATTTTTCAATTTGTATCAAATGTGAATAGGTTTTCTACATAGAATCACGGAATTCTTACAATGTGGAGCAGACCATTCAGCCTATCAAGTGCACACTGACATTTCAAAGATCATCCCACCCAGACCCACCCCCTACTCTATCCCTGTAACCCTGCATTTCCCATGGCTAATCCACTCAGACACTATGGGCAATTTAGTATGGCCAATCCACTTAACTTGCACATCTTTGGACAGCGAGAGGAAACTGGAGCACCTGGAGGAAACTCACGCAGACATGGGGAGGATGTGCAAACTCCACATGGACAGTCGCTCAAGGATGGGATCAATCCCGGGTCCCTGGTGCTGTGAGGCAGTAGTGCTAACCACTGAGCAACCATCGTTTTTCATCGTTTTTCTTTCATGTAATAAATTGCTGTTTTATTGTAAAAAAGAACTGTGTTTGTGTTTCAGTGAAAGAACATCACATTAAATCAAACCAGATTTAGTCTGGGATCTGACTTTGTCCAGTAACAACATTAGGGTAGCATGGTGGCTCGATGGCTAGCATTTCCTGCCTTGGGTGACTGTCTGTGTGGAGTTTGCAAGTTCGCCCCATGTCTGCAGGGGTTTCCTCCAGGCGTTCCAGTTTTCTCCTCACAACCCAAAGATTGATCCCATCCTTGAGCAACTGTCCATATGGAGTTTGCACATTCTCCCCATGTCTGCGTGAGTTTCCTCCAGGTGTTCCAGTTTCCTCTCGCTGTCCAAAGACATGCAAGTTAGGCGAATTGGCCAAGCTAAACTACCCAGCGTGTTCAGAGATGTATAGGTCAGATGCATTAGTCAGGGGTGAATGCAGAGTAATAGGGAAGGGGAATGGATCTGAGTGGGTTACTCTTCAGAGCATTGGTGTGGACTTGTTGGGCCAAATGGCCTGTTTCCACACTGTAGGGATTCTATGATGATAACATCAGCTGAGTTCAAAATTATTACTTGGTTTCAATGATTCACATTTGTGAAACAAACTTAAATGCATATTTAGCTGGGAAACTTCAAATGGACGTTCAGATCTTGAAAGCTTCTGCAATACTCACAAGTTGTGCACTGAGCCTAGAAACTCTTACAAATTCCAGGGCATTTGAGCTGCCTCACCAATTGTCATTGGCTAAAGAGATGAAGAAAAGGCTTTACAGCTGAATGATCAAGAGTATACAAATAGTGAGGATGACAAAAAGTACCAATAGTGCATCGGGAGCGATAGACAGTTTGAACAAATGGGCAAATACGTGGCAGATGGGATATAATGTGAGATTATGCAGTTTGGCAAGATTAGAGGAGGCGATTATTAATTAAATGGAGACAGACTGCAGAAAACTACCACACAGTGGATTTGCGGATCCTCATGCATGAATTACAAAAGGCTAACATACAAGCTCAGGTAATATGCAAGGCCAATAGACTGTTAGCCTTTATTTCAAAGGGGATGGGGTATAAAAATAGGAAAGGCTTACTAAAACTAGACAAGACATTAGTCAGACAACAGTTGGAAAACGGTGAGCAGTTTTGGATTTTTTGCGAACAGTTTTTACTGTGAAACAGTTCTTCCCCATATCTCAGGAAATTTGTGCTGGCATTGGAGGCAGTCCAGAGAAGATTCACTAGGTTGGTTCTGGGTAAGGAGGGATGGTCTTATGAAAAAAAAGGTCAAATAGGTTGGGTTTATCCTACTTGTAGTTTGGAAGAATGCAAGGAGACCTTGTGGAAACATATAAGATTCTTAGGGGGCTTCACAGAGTAGATGCAGAGAGGTTGTTTCCCCTTGGGGAAGAGTCTAGGATCAGACAGCATAATCTCAAGAGTATGAGGTTACCCATTAAAATAGATGAGAAGGAATCTCTTCTGAGTGAATTTTGAGAGAGCCTTTACTGGTGAGGGCTATTGAGACTGGGGTCAGTAAGTATATTCCAGGCTGACATAAGATAGATTTTTAATCAGTAGGCAAACCAAGGCTCATGGGGAAAAGGCAGGAGAGTGGAGTTGAGGATAAACAGATCAGCCACGATTGTATTGAATGGCAGAGCAGACTCAATGGGCTGAATGGCCTACTTCTGCTCCTATATCTTAAAAGGACTGTAAATAAGTGTTACATCTCCCATTTAAAGATTGAAAGTTTATTACATCCCGCAATATTCTTGGTAACATTTGTATAAAAGCTCAAATAATAACCTGCTCAACTGCTTTTTTCATTTGAAAGTGACACTTTGAGCTACAGCCTCTGACTACAAGATATTAATTATTACACAACTGCTTAACACAATTGTTTCCAATTCCTCACTGCTATGTTAAAGAGGCATTAATCCACTTAATAAATGGCTTTTCGCCTGCAGTGAAACATTGGTAAGAAATTGAGAAACATACCACAGTCGTACAATAACGTCACCCGCAGTAACTTGTGTTAAGGTTATTTCACTCCAGTCTAGCCATTTCTATCCACCAGTGACTAGCCACTGAACAGAAATGCACAAAGTGGGCATAATACTTAAGAAACCATATTATCTTACAAATCTTGAGAACTTGATAGAAAATGCTGAAACAGATGAAGCAACATCTGTGGGAAAGAGCTGAGTTAATATTTCAGGTCAAGGACCTATTTTCAGAATGGAAGGAAAGAGGGGGCCACTCAGCTCTAAGCCACATTACAGCCTTGGCTCAGACATCTGAATCCTCGATGGGAGGTAGGATGAGTGTTGCTGCCCATTGACGTCAACATAACATTCGGCCAAGTGTGGCCTCAAGGTGTCAAACAGAAATCCATCAGAATCAGTAGGGAAATCCTTCAGCCAGTGCAGTCATCACACTCACCACAAAGGAAGATGCCTGTGGGTGCGAAGGCATACAATCTCAGCTGCTGGATATCACATCCAGCATGGTGTACCAGGCCCAACCATTCTCAGATGCTTCATCAATGACCTTTCCCCTCAGTGTCAACAGTGAGAATACTCACTGATGTTCAGTGTCGAGTAACAACTCCCCAAATACCAAAGCAGTTCACGTCAGCATGCAGCCACACCTGAACGACATCTACAATTGGTCTGTTAAAATTTGTGCCATACAAGTGCCAGACCTAACCACCACAAAGGAGGAAGAAGTCTCTCTCCCATTATGATTACCATTGCTGAATTCCCCGTACCATTAACATTCATGGAGTTATGACCAAGAACTGGACTGGGCTAGCCATGTAAATGCTGGAGCTACATAGTAACATTGGAACAGGAGAAGGCAGTTCAGTGAACTTGCTGTGGGTCAAGGAATGTCACACTGTCTGAAAATATAACTCAGTGTAATCAAACCTGCAAAACCATTGTCAGAAAACAAATATTGAACAGGCCAGGCCAAAAAGGAGTTTCTGGACTTTGCAACTAAAGAATCCTTTGCTTGATTCATATTCTTTATTTTAAATAAATGCTGCTGTTGTGCTGTATCTCATGGCTCAGGTTAGAACTATCCTGTTGAACTTCCTGCTGCGAACTTCCACGGGTGATATGAACCATTTGGCGCCCTTGAGTTTCTGGTCAATACTTTGCTGGATTTGTCAGAGTGTATACCAGGATCTTGTTACAAACTGGTCTGAAGGTCCATACCAATGTGCCGTACTTGACCTGTTTCCAGCCTCCCTCTCATTGCTTTCCTTTTCCACCTTGAGCTTTCTTTAGATCAGTTTGACAAAACATTAATTTGGTTCATCTCTCCACAGATGCAGCCAGACCTGGGGTAAGGATTTCCAATGTTTTCTGGTTTAGCTTCAAGTTTCCCACATCTATTCTTTTGTCTTTGAATTAAACTATGTTGTAATTTCTATTCCTTAATTACTCCCCAGCACACATCAGTTATTTGTCACATTTCATTTTCAGGAAGAAATCAAGCATTGGACAGGATGCATGTTAGGAAGTATCTTGCACTATTCTTGGAAGCATGCCCAGTTTAACTACATACAAAAGACTGGTTAGATTATATTCTCTGTTGTTGATTGTACATAATTAACAATCCCATGTACCAACCTTCCTGCAATTTGGTGAGGCAAGTAAGTGGCACCAACAGTAGCAAGGTTGGCACAACCAGGTTAAAACATGATACCAGTCACTGGGTAGTGAAGCAGAAAATCTATTGCTGAGTTCAGCAGCCCAGTCACATTAGTTCAATCAGAAGTTATTAGCAAGCCTAACAACCAGAGGGCAATAAAGAGTCAGCTTCCTGGACTCCCACTGTTAGTGCAATTGATTTAGGAAAAATGTTAGCTTGATGTGAAATTTTCAGCAAGACCTTAAAATCAACAGGTGATCGGCCATTGCTGCTTCATTGAAAGAAAAGTGCATGTGAAAACAACATATGACATAATTACATTTGGAATTTCACTCCTGCTTTGGTTAATGTTTCATTCTAATACCAGTTACTTTTCTCCTCAGCAATTTACTTCCTCTCCTTCCTACTTACTGGTTTTTTTTTTATTTTCGCTTTATTTAACCCCTAGAATGGTCAGAAGAAATATTATTTGATGCTTGAGGCTGCCACTAATCCCTTGCTGCTATAGAATTCACTTTGATAGGACTTGTGTTGCAAATGTTATCATTGGAGGAATTTGGAACTAGGACGCTGGATCCTACAACATCCTTAGAGCAATGGCACACCGACTCTTAAAACCGGGTATACAAAGCTGACTGGTATACTAATTGACAACGATGTAAAGGTCTTGAACATTTTAAAAGATCCTTTTTAATTTTTGGTATGTTTAGTACAAATAGCGAGAAAACATAGTAAACAATTGTTGCTTTGACACAGATTAACTTGCATCTCTTAAAATATTGCTATTAAATGCACGTCTACAATGACTGCATCATTACTGTTTAAGTTTGGTTAGTGTTTAGCTTTTTAATTAGTGACGTTTAAATTCAGAATGTGTATATATTGTGAGAGGATTAAATATTCTTTTTTATTTATTTTTCAGGAGATGAGGACCAGACAGAGTCAGGACATGAGGATTCCTAGCCTCTGATCTGCTCTTATAATGATAGTATTTATATGGCCAGTCTGAGTCATTTTCTGGTAAAGGACTGCTTCACAGTATCGGAGGAGCTGCAGAAGGTGCTGTACACCAACATCAGCAGCAAAAATCCGCACTTTTGACCTGATCATAGAGAAATATTCACTGATTAAGTAGCCAGAGGTGGTTGGTCGGTCCTAGGACACTACCCTGAGGAGCTCCTGCAGGATGTCCCAGCGCTGAGATGACTGACCTCCAACCACCACAACTATCTTCTTTTGTGTTTAGCATGACTCCAACCAGTGGAGAGTTTTCTCAGTGTCATTCATTCAGTTTTACTAGGGCTGCTGATGTTGCACTCAGTCAAATGCTGCCTTGATGCGAAGGGCAGTCTAATTCACATAACCTGTAAAATTCAGTTGCTTCTTCCATGTTTTGACCAAGGCTGTAATGAGGTCAGGAGCTGAGTGTCCCTAGTGAAACCCAAACTGAGTATTAGTGAGAATGTTATTCTCCTGTAAGTGCTGCTTGATTGCACTGTCAACAAACCCTTTCATCACTTTGCTGATGATCGATAATTGGCTGGGTTGGATTTGTCCTTCTTTTTGAGTACAAGATGTACCTGGGCAATTTTTTTTTTAAAAGACTCCCTACAGTGTGGAAACAGGCCCTTCGGCCCAACAAGTCCACACCGACCCTCCAAAGAGCAACCCATTCCTCTACATTCACCCCTGACTAATGCATCCAACTCTACAGGCAATTTAGCATGGCCAATTCACCTGACCTGCACATCTTTGGACTGTGGGAGGAACCTGGAGGAAACTCACGCAGACACGGGGAGAATGTGCAAACTCCACACAGACAGTCGCCAGAGGCTGGAATTGAGCCTGGGTCCCTGTGCTAACCGGTGAGCCATCACACCACCCTTGTGGACAAAGTTTCCACATTGTTGGGAAGAGGTCAGCGTTGTACTGGAACAGCCTGGAAGGGGCATAGCCGATTCCCAAGACGAAACGTCGACCTCCTTGCTCCTTCGATGCTGTCTGACCTGCTGTGCCTTTTCAGCTCCACATTTTATCGTCTCTGACTACCAGCATCTGCAGTCCCTACTATCTCCTATTCTTATCTTAATTGACTACCTTGGACTTCACATGCTTATATCAGTAGGTGATAACGCCAGGATGAGGTGTTTACACAATGTTCCAAATGTTGTCCTCTCCCTTTATCTGTAATTGTCTGGCACTCTACGTTTTATCACAATGTGGCCTTGCTTACTAGGCTCCAGGTCTCTTAGCAACCAATCCATTATTCAAAACATAGTTTAGAGACTTTAGCATTTTGCCCATACAGCCAAAATGACTAAGCAAAGCACGTAGGAATATTTTGTCAATTCAGAACATCAGAGAAAGTACGGCAAGGATGGAGTTCCATAACAGGACACAGGAGATTCTTCATTATAAATGATACGAAGGCTTTACATCTGAAAGGGGAAGAATTCCAGCTGCAAAGTAAACAGAAACAAAAAGGGACAAAAGGAGAGGGTGGCCATCTCTATTATTTGAAACAAAACAAAATAAACAGTTGACTTCCACAATAAGGAACAAGCAAGGAGAGAGAAAAAATGAAGGCAAAGAAAGGGAATCAATTAATGGAAGAAGAGTGCCAGTTAAAATACCCAGTGATATTATAAACCATTCAAACAATGATCACCATGTTGTAGCACGTTGTCTGGGAGGAGGTAAGCTACGGTTAATATCCTGAATAGGTAAAATTGGTCCATGTTCTTATGTGTAAACTCTTGCTCCTAGTAGACAGGATCCATTCTCTCCCTTCCACACCTTAATTTACACCAACTTTACATATCTTTCTCTTTCTCCACCATAAACAATCTTTCCATCTTTTGTACAGAGCTTCTGCCTCGGTCAAAAAAGTATTAAAAATAAAATTTCCAATACCTTTCAGTTTTGAAGAGTCATGCCAGATTTGAAAAATTAACTGTTTTTCTCTCTGTACACAAACCGCCCAATTTGCTGAGTTTCTCCAGTGTTCCCCGAATTTGCTACCCTTATTCCTTTGGGCTGCAGAGTGTCACAAGCTCTGGCAGGTGCTGAAGGAAGCTTGGCAAGTTGTTGCAGTGCATCCTGTGCAACTCAAACAGAAAGATGACACCAGTTTCTCCCAAGAGAATACAAATGATAGCACTAGTATGTTCTCAGAATCCAAAATGGCATGGAATCAGAAAATGGCATCTGCCAGGCACTAGAAAGAACCAGAATTCTACAGTGGCACAAGGGGCTATTATAACAGCCTTCACACTAACCATCAAAATACAGTTTTAATGTTAGCAAAGAGTTTGCTATCATTAATAACTAAAGCTGAAGGCTGAAACTTGGGCTGCTTGGGAGCTTTCTAAGGTCAGTTTTGCATCAGGTCTGAAGCCAAAAATGGTCTAAGAATACAGAGGGTGGTATTGCATGACTTGCCTATATTTGACTTGAGTTTACGAGAGCAAAGCTACACATCATACAGACGTGAAGCTGAAAGCACTTGCCTTTGATTTAAAATGTCTAACTGCCCTTTTAATCTCTGCACATTATCCATTCAATGGTTTGCAAATGCTCACATGTCAGGGTACTGAATGGAATGTGGTTAATGATTTTCAAAGCTATCTCAACAACTAGAAAATCAAACCTTCCTATTAAAATGTGAGCACCTCACAATGATGATCTGGAATTCAATTACATTTCCACGTGCCCACATAACTGGTTTCATTTCACTGCAGCAAATGAGGCGGTCATTTTTTTTTCTGCAAAATCAGTTCCTTTTTCCTCAACGAAGATAAGTGAATCACAGAAAAGGTCTTGCACATATTTGATGAACAGGAACGTATAGCATCGTCCTGTATCGGTGTGTATTTATTGTTTATTCTCTCTCTCACGGCCATGTGTTGTTCCTCCAGGGGTCTCTCAGAGAGTAATGAAATGTAACAGCGCTGGATTGCTGTTAAAACTGGAGACTCAGCTGTGGATGAAACCTGGAGAGTTCAGCTGCTCAATAAGGAAGGACCAAGAGAGAAAGCAAAAGATTTCAGCATTGATCCAGCAGCAAAAACACCAGGCAATGTTTTAGTATGTGCTAACAGCATTAAACCTCTGCAGAAATAAAACTTCATGCTCAACATAAATGACTGATTGATTTCACAAGTGCTCCGGTTTCCTCCCCCAGTCCAAAGATGTGCAGGTTAGGTGGATTGGCTGTGCTAAATTGCCCATAGTGTTCAGGGGAGTGCAGATTAGGTGCATTAGTCAGGGGTAAGTGTACAGTAATAGTAGGGTAGGGTCTGGGTGGGTCACTCTTCAGAGAGTCGGTGTGGACTTGTTGGGCCAAATGGCACTTGTAGGGATTGTATGAATAAATAAAAAAGGGATTTGATTTTTACTTGCTGAATTATTTTCATTGATAAGCACAAATTACTACAGTTTTATGGCAGCGATTATCTTTAAATATATTGTATGGAAATATTTTTTAAAAAGCGATCAACATCAATTTATCGTCCTGCCACATCTCTCAGGATCATCTCAAAGCAACTAACATACGATGAGCTATTTTAAAAGTGAATTATCACACCCATGTAGACAGACAGCTATTTTCTACAAGAAACATACCAGAACAATGGAACAAAGCAGCAGCTGAATGCCGAGTGTGCTGACCAGAACACCAGCACAATCCTCTACATTATGGACAGCACTGCGGCATTTTGAATGATTGGAACAGGTGTAATGATCCTAGTTTGTCTCCTCTGCACAATGGCACCAGCAGTAGTGCAGCATGGCATTAAGGTGAGATCCCGAATGGGGCCTGGAACCACATCATCTGACTTGTAGGAGAGAGCACCAAATGGATATCCATCTTATTGGCTTAAATCACTACTCATATCTGGTTTTCTGCAATAGAAATAACTCTATTGCTCAACAGTAACATATATCCAAGTTAACATAAGAGGTTAAGCTGATGTTATTGTAACCAGTAGCTACCTTGATTTGATTCTACACCTTGGGTAGCTGGGTTAGACTCCACGCTGGTCATTAAGCGTGTCTAGTCCCATTTTTCAGCACTTGGACCATAGCCTTGTCTACTACCAAATTTCGAATGATCATCTAAATACCTCTTAAATGTTGAGAGGATTCCCACCTTTTCAGACAGTTAGTTCCAGACACCCATAATCCTCTTGGTCAAACAATTTTCCTTAAATTGCCCTGAAAGGTCCTGCCCTTTGCATTAAATTGATGGTCCCTGGTTGATCATCCCTCTACTAAGGAGAAAGGTTTCTTCTCATCCACTCACTCAATGCCCCTCATAATCCTGTACATCTCAATCAGATCTCCCCTCAACCTTCTCTACTCTGAGCAAAGAACCCTCCCTATCTCATGTCTCGTTATGGCTCCAGCCCTGTCAACATCCTGGTAAATCTCCTCTGCCACCTCTCTCTACTGCAGTCACACCCTTCTGGTGGTGTAATGACTAAAACTGCAGACAGAAATCTGTTTTTAACTAATGTTATATTCTAACTAATGTTATACAGGGGAACCTCAATTATCCAAACGTGATGGGCAGGCTCTATTTCGTTCGGATAATCAATTATTCAGTTAATCGATTAAATGCCTTTCCTCTGGGGCTCGGAGTTTTAAAGTAGGCTCAGGAGTCTGCAGTAGCACACAGCCAGAGGCCCCGCCTCCAACCCAGCCACTGTGCAACCCCGCCCCCAACACCACATCCCCCCCCCCCCTCCCCCAGCCCCAAACCCCATGCAACACCTCCCCCTCGTCCCCAAAACCATGCAACCCTGCCCCCAACCCACAACCCTGTGCAACACCTCCCCCAACCCCCACCCCCAAACCCTGTCCAACACTGCCCCATCTGGGGCAGCTGGACTGTACACCAACAAGACTACTGCAGTTGCCTTTGTGTTGTAAATCTCCAAATAGCGCGCGCACGCGCACACACACACACACAACTTTTTACTGCAACATTTTGACAGGCTGTCCTGTACAAGGCAAAGGTGGAATGTTGGAGAGATTATCTGGGGAAGGGGGGTTTAGGGTACACCAGTGTAGAACTCCAGGGTGTGGGGAGAGAAAGAGGGTGAGAGGTCAGTCATTTGGAGACGGTGCCTGTTTAGTCACTGTAAACATAAGACGCGATCACTGTTGGAAATGTCTTTGATGTAGTGTTTCTATCAGGACTTGGAGATCGCCTTCGGATAATCCGATTTTCGGATAATTGGTAGTCGGATAATTGAGGTTCCTCTGTATTCAGTTCCATTGCAACCTCCCTGCTCTTGTATTTAAATGTCTCATTAATAAAAACAAATATTCAGCATGCCTTCTTAACCACCTAATCCACTTGGCCTGCTGCCTTTAAGGGTCTATGGACGTGCACAATAAGGTCTCTCTGAACATTGGTTTCCGAAGGTCTTACCATTCATTGTGTACTGAAAAGGTGTTGCTGGAAAAGCCCAGCAGGTCAGGCAGCATCCAAGGAGCAGGAGAATCAGCGTTTCGGGCATGAGCCCTTCATTGTGTACTCTCTTGTCTTGTTAGTGCTTCCCAAACACATTATCTCTGACTTTACAAGGTTTAATTCCATTTGTCATTGTTCTGCCCATCTAGATCTTGTTGTTATTGAAGGTTTTCCTCTTCACTATTTACCACACCAAAGTTTTGTGTCATCTGTCAACTTATTTATCTCACCTCCTGCATTCATGATTAGATCATTAAAATGTAGACAAACAGCAACCGATCAATCCTCCGGTATAGCTAGACACAGGCTTCCAGTCACACAAACAAAAGGCTTTCCTACTACCAAGTCAGTTTTGGATTTAATTAGCCAAATTACTCTAGATCATTGGTGGGGGTGGGGGGGCATTGCTTATCTCATTGTCTTGGAAGGAAGATTGGTCATTGTCAAAAGCCTTATTGATGAAGGACTTATGCTCAAAATGTTGATTCTCCTACACCTCGGATGCTGCCTGTACTCTTCTAGCACCACACTCTTCGACTCTGAATTCCAGCATCTGCAGGCCTCAATCTCTGCACACTGAAATCCATGGAGATGATATCCAATAGTCTACCCTCAGTCACAGAAAAGACGTGTAAGTCTTTGAAAAACTCAGTCAAACCTGTCACACATTATCTCCAACAAATAAAGCCATGCTGGTTATTCTTTAATCATTGCCTCCCAAAATTAAGATTAATATTTTCCATCAGATCATTTTTTCCAATACTTTCCCCCCATCCCCCACCGATATTAGTCTCACTGGCCTGTAGTTGCCTTCTTTGCCATAATATTTTGCTCTTGATGTCGAGTGAGATAATTTATAAGCAGTAAATAACATAACAGAAAATGACACACAACTAAAAGATTGTACTGTAAAACTGCAGCAGAAATATTCAAGTTTTGATCAGTTTCTTTTAAACCAGCTTATGGACTTACACTGCAGATAGAATATGTCAGGTGCCAGTTACATGTCAAGGTACCTACAGGTTAGGAGATAGTGAGGACTGCATATGCTGGAGATCAGAGTCAAAATGTGGGGTGCTGGAAAAGTGCAGCAGGTCAGGTAGCATCTAAGGAGCAGGAGAGTCGACATTTCGAGAATAAGCCCTTCCTACCACCTTCCCAGCTACCTTGCCCCAGCCCCATCCCCACCCTTTTTTTAAAATCTCTCAGCCTCTTTCCCTCTCCCCCATCCCAAATTCCTGATGGAGGGCTTATGCCCGAAACATCGACTCTCCTGCTCCTCAGAAGCTGCCTGACCTGCTGTGCTTTTCCAGCAACATACGTTGACTACTTATAGGTTAGCCTTCCTCAAGTTCCTGATGCACACGAATGGAAGGCAAGGATTCCCATCAGGTGTGCACGTTTGGAGTCAACTCTCACCTCTATTACAGTTACGGTTTTTAGAACCAATCACTTGTTTTGGGGACATTCAAATTTGTACTTTTGTATCAGCAAACATTTGTTGTTTTTTATTCCCCCTCTTTTTGGTCAACTCTCCAGTTTTACTCCTTCTACTGTCAGTCATTATTCATTATTCTCTCCATTCATATCTCATTTCCAAGTTCAATCTACCTGATCATGTTGTGGCAAACAAAGACAAAATCCAATGGTTAGGGCAACCCAACGAAGAGTGATGTTTTTAGGGTGGCTTCATTCTAAGTGCTGTTAATTCATGATTAAGTGAGTTATAGGGAATAACATGAGAGATCACCAACAGAAAACCAGGAATATTCTATATCATGTTGATGCAAATAAGCCTGGATCAGCATAAAACTAATCCCGTCCTTCACTGTTTTGATCACACAGCATTGCCCTTTGATGTGAAGGGCAGTGCTTGTCACTGGCTACTTGGGTGTTTTCCTATCTTCCTGGTGGTGGAAATTGAATAAAGATTCGTGCACCTTGTGTCTGTCACTGTGTCTCACACCTGCACACACACACCATGGGTGCTGGGGAAAAAATAATAAGCACTACCGCAGTTAGGTGGTAGTGTGGGGGAAAAACAAACAAAAAACAAAACAGGGAATTATCACACAGCTTTGCCCTTTGATGTAAACAAAAAGAAGTAAAACTAATCCTGTTTTATTTAAGCAGTATGCAGCCCATCCTGCTAACTTGAACCACGCTTTTCTCTTTAAACCTTTTTATACAACCAGGTAAGATTGGATGTATGTTATCAAGACAGTGTAGCAGTGATAATTTGTCCGATTACAAATGGGTTTGCTGCATCCTCCTACCTTAAACTTCAATAATTACCAATCAGCTTTTGGATATCTTTTCGTTGGGATTTGGGCTTTTTCTTCTCCAACATCAAAATTCGCCTTGAAACTGCTCTGAATGAATACTCCTGGGTCCCTCTGCTCTACAACATGACCCAAGGCCCGACCGTTCTTGTGCAACCCCACATTATAGAAAAATCGTGCTCTGAAAACAGTGTAGGCAGGCGATGTAATTACGTTACAGCCAACACACATTTTAAAAGTTCGCACTTTAGAATCAATGTCCCTAATTCATCAATTGCATTGTAGTGAATTCTTGTTAACAAAATGTACGTTATAGCAGAACAACCTGTACCTGATACTCTCGCACAGCACTTCCATCCCCCTCTACTTCAAGTCCTGATCACATGTCTTGTCATTAATATGTTAATTCCCATTATATTACAAATCCTGCTCCTGTGGCAAAATATTGAAGTACTTCAACCAAATTTTACTAGTTCTCCAAATCTTAATTGGAGGGTGACTGGAGATAATGTTGGTGGTGGAAGAGGATTTCTTTTTGTGTCTTTACTTTCTTTTTGTTAATTAACAGTTGAAATTACTTTTTATTTAATTTCTTTCTTTTGTCAATCTGCCTCTTGAATGCTGAGAAAACACCATTGACATTCCTTATTCCTCAACCCGACATCCTCCCTTGACCTACACGAGGCACCAATTTCAATCATCCAGTTCAATTTTTCTTCCATTTTCTCCAACCTCTCCGCTCCAAAGCACATGCCCCAACTATTCTGTAAGGACAAGACATTAGGTGAAGGTCTGTTTTTATATCATAATGAAAACTATATCTATTCAATTATCATTTGTAAATAAAATGTATAATAACAAAATGTGTTAATGCATTAAATAAGGTGGTGTAAAATTATCCTGATACAAAGTTCTCCCTATAATTTAGATTAGGTTCGCTACAGTGTGGAAACAGGCCCTTCGGCCCAACAAGTCCACACCGACCCTCCAAAGAGCAACCTGCCCAGACCAATTTCCCTCAAACTAATGCGCCTAACACTACGGGCAAATTAGCATGGCCAATTCACCTAACTTGCACATCTTTGGACCGTGAGAGGAAACAAGTGCAGACACGGGGAGAACGTGCAAACTCCACACAGACAGTTGGCAAGGTGGGAATTGAACCCAGGTCCCTGGCGCTGTGAGGCAGCAGTGCTAACCACTGAGCCACCATGCTGCCTCTTTTAAAATTAGACATACAAAAAGATTTTAGATTGGAGAAAGTATAATTGCCACAATCATCATTCCCCTGACTAGGTTTCTTAATTCAGAGAGTTGAACATCTGTGGATTTTTGTTTTTGACTCCAACACTGACTAGCATTCTGTTTTGGCTGACCGAATTCATGACAAGACTGTTTTTAGTCTCAGACACCTCCTGCTTAACATTAAAGGCCAGAACGAATGTGAACTGACATTGAATTTGACAGAGCGACTTGGTGTTGAGAGCTTGGGAGTAATCGGTTCTCTGATGAGTCTGGAAAACCAAGGAGAAAAAAAAACAGATTTGCTGGAAGCACTTAAATAAAGCGTTAAATCTAATATATGAAGACAACTCAACCACACACACACACACACACACACACACACACACACACACACACATACACACACACACACACACACACACACACTTGTGTAAAAGGGGTCTCTTCCTTCCTTTACAGTTTATAAATTAATGTCATAATTATATCAGATAATTCAAATTCTCTTATATTTATTCTGACAGTGAACTTTAGATTTTTAATTGCCACTACTGAAGTTTCCAGAATCCTTTTAAAACTGGCAGAGTTCTGCCGGTGTGCTAAAAATTTGATGTTCATGTTTACCTATCCCAAAAAGTAAATATCAGAGCACCACATCAAATTACAACACTTTGATCGCACAGCGATGCCTTAGGGCACTTGACAAGGCAAAAGGAAACATCATAGTTTCTAAGCAACAGAGTGGGTGAGGGGAGATGGAGGAAGGGAACAGGACAACGAGTTAGGGTGGACAAGGGGTTCAGTTGAAGGAACTGCATTTGAGAAGCCATGTGAAGGTGGGAAGCTTCAACCACAAGTGAATGGAAGCTACTCTAAGGAAGGAGTTGCAAACTGGGCAAGGAGATGGTGACTGACAGAATGACCACTGATGGTCCAACGGAGAATAAATATTTGCAACAGTGTGCAACATAAAACTGATGGTAGGTCATTTGGAAGAATGTCAGAGGAATTTGAAAATTAGATTCATGATGAAATTCAAATCTCAAATAAAAATTTAATTCAAATTCCTCAAAGCAAACATGTTGTGAGATAAGGGACAGGACTGCCAGGAACCCAAAACGGCAACTTCTCCACCTCCTGATGCTGCCTGCCTTGCTGTGTCCCTCTCCCTCCTGATACTGCCTGCCCTGCTGTGTCTCCCTCCCTCCTGATACTGCCTGCCTTGCTGTGTTCCCCTCCCTCCTGATACTGCCTGCCTTGCTGTGTCCCTCTCCCTCCTGATGCTGCCTGCCTTGCTGTGTCCCTCTCCCTCCTGATACTGCCTGCTTTGCTGTTTTTCCCTTCTCCCTCCTGATGCTGCCTGCCTTGCTGTGTTCCTCCCCCTCCTGATGCTGCCTGCCTTGCTGTGTTCCCCTCCCTCCTGATGCAGCCTGCCTTGCTGTGTCCTCTCCCTCCTGATGCTGCCTGCCTTGCTGTGTTCCTCTCCCTCCTGATACTGCCTGCCTTGCTGTTTTTCCCTTCTCCCTTCAGATGCTGCCTGCCCTGCTGTTTTTCCCTTCTCCCTTCAGATGCTGCCTGCCCTGCTGTGTCTCCCTCCCTCCTGATGCTGCCTGCCTTGCTGTGTTCCCCCTCCCTCCTGATACTGCCTGCCTTGCTGTGTTCCCCCTCCCTCCTGATACTGCCTGCCCTGCTGTGTCTCCCTCCCTCCTGATACTGCCTGCCTTGCTGTGTTCCCCTCCCTCCTGATACTGCCTGCCTTGCTGTGTCCCTCTCCCTCCTGATGCTGCCTGCCTTGCTGTGTCCTCTCCCTCCTGATACTGCCTGCTTTGCTGTTTTCCCCTTCTCCCTCCTGATGCTGCCTGCCTTGCTGTGTCCCTCTCCCTCCTGATACTGCCTGCCTTGCTGTGTTCCCGCAGCCTCCTGATGCTGCCTGCCTTGCTGTGTTCCCCCAGCCTCCTGATGCTGCCTGCCTTGCTGTGTCCCTCTCCCTCCTGATGCTGCCTGCCTTGCTGTGTTCCCCTCCCTCCTGATACTGCCTGCTTTGCTGTGTCCCTCTCCCTCCTGATGCTGCCTGCCTTGCTGTGTTCCCCTCCCTCCTGATACTGCCTGCTTTGCTGTGTCCCTCTCCCTCCTGATGCTGCCTGCCTTGCTGTGTCCCCCTCCCTCCTGATACTGCCTCCCTTGCTGTGTCCCTCTCCCTCCTGATGCTGCCTGCCTTGCTGTGTCCCTCTCCCTCCTGATGCTGCCTGCCTTGCTGTGTCCCCCCCAGCCTCCTGATGCTGCCTGCCTTGCTGTGTTCCTCTCCCTCCTGATACTGCCTGCCTTGCTGTGTTCCTCTCCCTCCTGATGCTGCCTGCCTTGCTGTATTCCTCTCCCTCCTTATGCTGCCTGCCTTGCTGTGTTCTTCCAGCCTCCTGCCCCGTCTATTTAGGAAGTGTAGTGGAGCAGGTTCAACCAGTTAATTCGAGAGGAAATTAGGCCATTGCTTGAATGGAAACAACATACACAATGACAGGGAAAAGGCAGAATAATCACATCAAGTCAAAACGCTCAATCAACAAGTGGATACAGAGAGGAAGGGTTTGGAGGGATATGATTAGATTAGATTCCCTACAATGTGGAAACAGGCCCTTGGGCCCAACAAGTCCACACCGACCCTCCGAAGAACAACCCACCCAGACCCATTCCCCTACATTTACCCCTGACTGATGTACCTAACACTATGGGCAATTTAGCATGGCCAATTCACTTGCACACCTTTGGACTGTGGGAGGAAACCAGAGCACCCAGAGGAAACCCATGCAGACATGGGGAAAATGTGCAAACCCCACACAGACAGTCGCCAGAGGCTGGAATCAAACCTGGGATCCTAGTGCTGTGAGGCAGCAGTGCTAACCACTGAGCCACCATGCCAAGGGCCAGGGGCTGGCAGGTGGGTCTAGATTAGTTTGGGATATCTGGTTGGCGTGGACAAGTTGGACCAAAGGGTTTGTTTCCGTGCTGTACATCTCTATGACTCTACATTGCGTGCTCCTGCACCATGATAACTCAGTGACCCGGAATCTTCGATACAACTTCAGGGGGAGATGAGGCATGGAGAAGGGGAGTGGGAGTCTAGAGTTGGAAAAAGTGTCATTAGCTAGTTTTGTGAGACAGTGCACAAAGAAAAAGACCCACAAGATTCTGGTTTGTATACGGTGAACACCTGAGGGCTGCCAGCAAAGCTTCAGTGCTGTCAATCCTCAAGATTTTGACAAATAAAAAGGGAAAGGAGTAGAATGGAGGTCGGGGCTGTTATACAGGTAGAAGAGTAACCAAGTAACAGAATAAACCTACAGGATGAAGCTCAGCTTGAGGTTGATTAACATACTAGAATCCTCTATCTTCAATTGTAGCGAATTCAGCACGTAGCCAAATTGATAATAAATAACAGTAGATTGGATCAGGACAGCTTGAATTTGGCCGAAATTCACTGGGTAAGATGTTGGCTCACAGGAGTTCTCAACTTAAACAGCAAGTTGTAGCTTGAAATTAATAGCGAGGCAAGATGACAAAGTGAAGGGTGGTATCATGTACGAGTAGACTTTGAGTCTACTTGGCACAGGGCATAAAATAATATTCTTCCTGAACAAACCACCGACAGACAGACAGACACACAAATCCAAGCTTTCTCTTGCACTTTAGCCAGCTTATAATAACTAGTAAATTTGGGCAGTCAATGGAAGAATTTCTTCCTCCAACCAGAATGCGTTTTCGAATGTTACAACTTAAACATAGCTTCAAAGTAAAAGCAAATGTACAGTTTTCTACCTACATTTATTTTAAAACAAATTAGTAAAGCTGGTGCAAACCATCTTTGGAGCATTCTAAAATTGGGAATGTGAATGTCAAGAACTGCAGGCTTCTCTCCAGCTTTTCCAGTGAACTCAAAGACTGGGGACAGTGACAGATAAATGATAAAGGGCCCCTCAACAGTGAAGCAGCAAAATAAATACAAGTCATTAACTAACAAATATAATTAGAATTATGTTTATTGTCACTTGTACCCCAGTAAAGGGATACTGGCAAAAGTGAGGAGTACAGATGCTGGAGATCAGAGTCAAAGAGTGTGGTGCTGGAAAAGCACAGCAGGTCAGGCAGCATCCGAGGAGGAGAATTCCTGACGAAGAGCTTATACTCAAAATATCGACTTTCCTGCTCGTCGGATGTTGCCTGACCTGCTGTGCTTTTCCAGCACCACGCTTTTTGACTACAGGGATACAGGAGTACAGTGAAAAGTGCATAAAGTCACCATTCTCCAGTGCCATCTTAGGTACAACATCTTGGGTGTAAAGTAGAAAATAAGTTAAAAGTTCATCATTGCTGTTCATCTTAAGTATATGATTTACTGGATAAACAACTAAACAGGAACCAAAAAAACACAATGTGATTTACAAGTGAATGGTCTTGGTTTATAAAAATTGGAAATTATTATATGTCCAAGATGACCAGTATATCACCTCATGACAGCCGGGCGGTAAACACATAGTCAGAGTTTGTATGGATTTTCAGCATCACCTAATCCGAAGATTATCCCAAAGTGAATTAATCCCACATTTGTCACCTTGAAGAGTATTCCTTTGATATATTAATCTAAAACATATCCCATTCCTGTCCATCAATTCATCCCTTTTATCGGACTTTTTATTTATCAGATGCTGGTGCATCAAATTTTATATACGAGTTAAATAATTATGAAGTGAAACTGTGTCACTTGACAAAACAAGTCACCCTTTGCAGATTATTATCTTTGGACCCTGGAGACAGTGATGTTGGCAAACTACTCAGCAGACAAGTTATAAACGCATGAACATTATAAACAACCGTGAAGCAGGCCATACGATTCGTTAAGCTTTGCTACCACTCAGTAAGACCTTGTCTTATCATCTACTTTAACTCTACTCTCTCACCCTAACCCTCTATCCCTTGATTTCCTTTTTGCTCAAGAATTAATTGTCATGAAAGTAACATGACCGGATTTTGAAACGGCTATTTGATTCAAGATCTTGAAACCTTTTTCGAATACTGGCTGACCAGAAATTTTGGTGAGTTGGTTGCCATTGGGTACTCAGGTTATAATTTACAGGGAACAAGGTGCAAATTGCCCACCACCAGGAAATAAAGATAACAGCAATTGGTTAACTGAGGGTTGGCTTTCAGTCTTTGAGCTTCTGGACAAAAGGAAAAGAGTTCAGAGACAAAAGACTGGGGTCAGTGAATTGGAGAAGGCATATTCTGGATTAGTGGTGCTGGAAGAGCACAGCAGTTCAGGCAGCATCCAAGGAGCTTCGAAATCGACGTTTCGGGCAAAAGCCCTTCAGAGAGTCCTTTGAGCTATCAAGACAAAGTGCAGGTGGACAGACTCTTTCTGCTCAGAGGTCATCCCGTGGTAATCTGAAGATTCTGGAACATAAGGTCCAGTCAGGAACAGAAATCAGCTAGTGACAGCCAGTCTGGAAATCTTCCAAAAACAGAGGGAACTGTCTTTCGACAGTCACTTGACATGACAATGCAGCAAAACAGGGGCATGAACCCAAAGGAAGGTGAACAATATATTGTGCCCATGGAGTGTATGCTGTAAAATAAGTTGCATTCTCAGTCAAGTTAAAACATAAGGATCACCTTTTCTGTTGTTTTGAGAATTAGTTACACATTAAGTATTGCTTGTTCCATCTAGGTGAAAAAGGATGAACTGGCTCCCCTCTATTCAACCTTCTCAATTGATCACATCAAATGTTCAAGTACTTCTTTTGCAGTAGGCTATACTTTACCCATTTAAAAAAGGTGGTTAACTGCATTTTGCTGTGCAGTTAGATGTCGGAACATATTAATAACTTGTTAAACAAGAAAAACAACAGAAATGCAACATTAAGAACACAGCCTTTGTGCAGTACATGGCACGCACACCTATATACATATACACACAGACACACATCTGTTGCTCCCGATGCGGTCTCCTCTACATTGGGGAAACTGGACGCCTTCTCGCAGAGCACTTTAGGGAACATTTCCAGGACACCTGCACCAATTAACCTCACCGCCCTGTGGCCCATTTCATCCCCCCACCCCCCCACTCTGCCGAGGACATGTAGGTCCTGGGCCTCCTCCACCTCCACTCCTTCACCACTAGACGCCTGGAGGAAGAGCGCCTCACCTTCTGCCTCGGAACACTTTAACCCACGGCATCAATGTGGACTTCACCAGTTTCCTCATTTTCCCTCATCCCACCTTACCCCAGTTCCAACCTTCCAGCTCAGCACTGTCCTCATGACCTGTCCCACCTGTTAGTCAATCTCCCTTCCCAGCTATCCACTCCACCCTCCTCCCTGACCTATCACCTCCATCCCTATCCCCATTCACCTATTGTACTCTTTGCGCCCTTCTCCCCACCCCCCACCCCACCCTCCCTTTTATGTCTCCACTCTGGAGGCTCCCTGCCTTCATTCCTGATGAAGGGCTTTTGCCCGAAACGTCGATTTTCCTGCTCCTCAGATGCTGCCTGACCTGCTGTGCTTTTCCAGCACCACTCTAATCTAGACTCTGGTTTCCAGCATCTGCAGTCCTCACTTTTGCCTACATGCACATATACAAACACAACACAGACACCTGTACACACACACACAAAGATGTCATTGCAAGTTACTTCATGTAAGTCTCCCTGTAGCAACAACCACAGGCTTCTAATGATGGTCTTCCTTCAGAGGTGGTTTTTTGATGTGTCAGCATTTAGCCCACATTGAAACTCTTAAAAAATGAATTGCTCCCAATGTGTATTGTCAGCATTACCCTGTGGTCTCTGCTGTAGATAGGGTAGGGGCAAGAGGTCAATCCTCCTCCTGGTATGAATAATATCAAATTCCAGTTTTGTTCCAGAATACCCGCAGTAAAAGAGTCTCTCCCTCCAAGACAGTTGGAGGTTCCTGGTGAACTAGAGAATAATGTCCAGGCAATTAGACCTTGGAAGGCATTTTTGGACTTTGTCTTGTTATGACTAACAAGGAGGGATGAGTTGGCTCTTGCTGTTCAAACCTGCCAGCTGGCTGCAACAAACTAAGTTCATTTTAACACACAGCTGTTCCTTTTCCATAATTACATAATTCCACAGTCAAGCCACTTTCACCAGAACCAATAAAAGAAGTCCTTTGCAATTTTTTCCAGTAAAGAAAGGACAAGTTTATTATCTGCTAGCCTTGAGAATAATAATAAAGATGCAAGGTCAAACACATACCCACACAGACACAAAGTTACAAAGGGTAGTGTCCTCCAAAGGATATGAAAGGAACAGACAGTTTAAAGTCCTTACGATTCCCTTGAGTTGTAAAAAACTTTAATCAAAATCACATTGTTAAACTGGTGTCCTGGACCATCAGCAATATTGAACCTTTGAGACAGTGAGAATGAGACATCTCTCCAGTTTCAGTTTTGTAGTCACCAATAACACCTTGAAATATAAGCTTGTCTTACATATTCTGTCTGCAGAAGTCTTCATTGTAGGTTTGCTAAGTGCAGGCAAGATTTCATCTCGATTCATGAAAACTCACCCAAAGGTATACGTTGTATGAAAGTCTATGTAGCTGAAAGAGTCGATAACATGTGGTGCTGGAAAAAGCACAGCATCTCAGGCAGCATCCGAGAAGCAGGAGAGTTGATATTTCAATCATAAGCCCTTCATCAGGTCCAAAACGTTGACTCTCCTGCTCCTCGGACGCTGACTGACCTGCTGTGCTTTTTTCAGCACCACACTTTATCGACTCTGACTCTCCACCATTTGCAGCCTCACCGTGGCTGAAAGAACAAATATTGAAGAGTGCCTTAAGTACTGCCCACTCTAATGTCATCATATAGTGTTGTTGGGAGAATAGTTAGGATCTCGAAGGAATAGGACTTGTCATCTGATGTGTTCAGTTTCTGTAGCAACATCTATCACAACAATGCAAATTCTAACAGTGCAATTTTTAAAATGTTTATCCTTTTCCATTCTTCCTACTAAAGTGGATCATGGATGCACATGTATTTGGAAAGGCAAGGACTGATTAGGGATAGTCAACATGGGTTTGTGCATGGGAAATCATGTCTCACAAACTTGATTTACTTTTTTATAAGCAGTAACAAAGAGGATTGATGAGGGTGGAGTGGTAGATGTGTTCTATATGGACTTCAGTAAGGCGTTCAACCAAGTTGCCCATGGGAGAATGGTTAGCAAGGTTAGATCTCATGGAATACAGGGAGAACGAGCCATTTGGATACAGAACTGGCTCAAAGGTAGAAGACAGAGTGGTGGTGGAGGGTTGTTTTTCAGACTGGAGGCCTGTGACCAGTGGAGTGCCACAAGGATCGTTGCTGGGTCCTCTACTTTTTAAATCATTTATATAAATGATTTGGATGCAAGCATAAGAGGTACAGTTAGTAAGTTTGCAGATGACATCAAAAGTGGAGGTGTAATGGACAGTGAAGAAGGTTACCTCATTACAACAGCATCTTGACCAGATTGGATAGGTCAATGGGCTGAGAAGTGGCAGATGGAGTTTAATTCAGATAAATGCGAGGTGCTGCATTTTGGGAAGGTAAATCTTAGCAGGACTTATACACTTAATGGTAAGGTCCTAGAGATTGTTGCTGAACAAAGAGACCTTTGAGTGCAGGTTCATAGCTCCTTGAAAATGGAGTCACAGGTAGATAAGATAGTGAAGGCAGCGTTTGGTATGCTTTCCTTTATTGGTCAGAGTATTGAGTACAGGAGTTGGGAAGTCATGTTGCGGCTGTACAGGACATTGGTTAGGCCACTGGTGGAATATTGCATGCAATTCTAGTCTTCTTCCTATTGCAAAGATGTTGTGAAACTTGAAAGGGTTCAGAAAAAAGATTTACAAGGATACTGTCAGGGTTGGAGGATTTGAGCTATAGGGAGAGGCTGAACAGACTGGGGCTGTTTTCCCTGAAGCGTCGGAGGCTGAGGGGTGACCTTATAGAGGTTTACAAAATTATGAGCGGCATGGATAGGATAAATGTTGAAGGGGCCTTAGTGAAGTGCTGCAGGGCATCTTGTTGAAGGGAAATATGGCTGAAGTTCGAGTTCGAATCATTGTGACACCCCCCAAACTATATGCTTCCAATCCAAAAATGAATCATTTATCCTACTTCCAGTTTTCCATTCATGTGTGGCACATTATTGTACCTTTCAAAATGGCTTATGGACATAGCAATAAAGTCACATTTTGTAGGAAACATGGCAACAGAATGCAACAAAATTGAACAATTACCATCTCTATTTGGCCTGTTCAAAATGTTTTTCCATTTCCCATTAAATCATTTTATTTAAAAAAATTATGTAATCCTATTCATTTGCTAGTGGTGTGATTTCACATATTATATAAATTTCATTTTTTCCGCGTATGGAGTCAGCTATTACAAGGGGGCATAGCTTTAAATTAAGGGGGGGGTAGATATAGGACTGATGTTAGGGGTAGGTTCTTCACTCAGCGAGTCGTAAGTTCATGGAATGCCCTGCCAGTAGCAGTAGTGGACTCTCCCTCTTTATGGGTATTTAAGCGGGCATTGGATAGGTATATGGAGGATAGTGGGTTAGTGTAGATTAGGTGGGCTTTGATCGGCGCAACATCGAGGCCAAAGGGCCTGTACTGCGCTGTATTGTTCTATGTTCTATGTTCTATAAATTAAAGATAAAATGAATTATGAGTAAATAACCTGTTGGGAATAGATTTGCAGAACAAATTGCAAGTGAAAATATATATATATCAGAATAATTGGTTCAAAGTAAAGACTTTGAGCTGAAGAAAGTGCACTGTACTTTAATTTCTCACTCTAGTTTTCTTCTGTTTCTTTGGTGATACTTTACACCAACCCAAAGATAGCTTTCATTCTTGTCTAGCTAAAACAATTTATGGTAGCAGTAATGAACAACTCTAAAAGCCATATATATTACAGGTTCATTCGCACATTTGCAAATTGAATGTTGTACAAATGCCTGTGTGTCTGACTCTGAAGTCAAGAGTGGACAATCTTCACTTGTTAAGTACACTAACCATTGTCTATTAGTCTGACAATTCAGAATTTATTTTATTAGGAGCTTTCAACAAAGGGGGCAGTCAAATGTTTGTGATGGCACTTGACAGTGACCGTTTTAGGAAATTGTTAAAAATAAAAATCAAGCAATCCATGAGGCATGTCTTTTCCACTTCCTGACATCTGTTAGTGTCTGGTGCCAAGACAAAGAGATCTCCAGGAGTTCAGCATCAGCGATGTCATGAAGCCAATCGCATTTAAGCATTATCATAGCTAGTAAATCAAGTAGTAAAATACATTGCAAATTTCACTTTTAGACACAATTTTAGGGAGGGTGATTTAAAGGATCAGGTTACACACACACACATGGGATTAATGTAGATGTTGAAATATCTACCATTAAAAAAAATCAAAATGAAGAAACTTGACAGACCGCAAATGTAAAACTAGGTTTCTCAGAGACTATTAAGGTGACCAGCAAGAATTATAAACTTAGTGCACCATTGCAAACCCTAGTTATGTCTTACTTAACATAATGCAACTTTTTCCCCAGGGTTTTTGCAGCAAGACTATGGTTAAAAGGGCTATTTTTCATCAGTTCAGTAAGTTCTACAAAATTGGAGTACTGAAGCACTTTTAACAGCACAACAATATAAAGAGGTGTAGAAAAACAGAGATACCTTTTGACTTCCATCTTTAATAATACATATGTGGACAGAGCTCATTGCCATCATTAATTGTCTAAAATTGCCAAACACTGACAGTTTTTTCCATCATTTCTACTACAAATTACCACCCATGACTTCACAGCTTGCTTACAAGTTTCTTTGCATAGTACCGAAACTTGTAACTTAAGCACTTCTATAAATAAGACATTGAACTGTTCTTAACCATTTGGTGGAAACCCTTCCATAATTGCAATGTCAACACTTTGTTTTGTGAAATCAGGCTGTTCAGTGTAACGACGGCAAATCAAGTGTGCATTTGTACAGATTAGTCAATATGCAAAAGAAAATCTATAATGACCTCATACGATCACACTATTTTGTTGTGTAACCTTCTGCATGAAGCTAAAAATGACTGTAAAAGTAATTCTTTGATAAATTCTATATAGAGTCATAGAGATGTACAGCACAGAAACAGACCTTTCATCCAACCCGTCCATGACAACCAGATATCCTAAATTAATTTAATCCCATTTGCCAGCACTTAGCCCATATCTCTTTAAACTTATTCATACTCCCATCCAGATGCTTTTTAAAATGTTGAAATTGTACCAGCTTCCACCACTTCCTCTGGCAGCTCATTCCATACACACACCACCCTCTGCATGGAAAGGTTTGCCCTTAGATCCCTTTTAAATCTTCCCCCTTAAACCTATGCCCTTTAGCTTTGGTCTCCCCTATCCTGGGAAAAAGGCTTTGCCAATTCACCCTACTCATGCTCTTCATGACTTTATAAACCCTTCATGCCTCAAAACCTCCAAACCTGGTAACATCTCTGTAAATCTTCTGAATCCTTTCAAGTTTGATAATCTTTCCAACAACAGGGAGACCAAAATTGAATACAGTATCCCCAAACTGGCCTAGCTAATATCCTGTACAGCCACAACATGACTTCCCAACTCCTGACCAATAAAGGCAAGCCTATCAAACACCGCCTTCACTGTCCTGTCTACCTGCAACTCCACCTTCAAGGAGCTATAAATCTGCACTCCAAAGTCTCTTTGTCCAGCAAATTTCCCGAGACCCTACCATTAATTACCCTGATTTGCCTTTCCAAAGTGCAGTACCTTACATTTATCTAAATTAAACTTCATCTGCTTCTCCTCAACCCATCTGATCAAAGTCCTGTTGTACTTGGAGATAATTTTCTTCACTGCAAACTTACAAGCTATTTCTCCTTTATTCACATCGAAATCTATATTATGGATTGAATTAGAGAAGGGAGTGTTTTCAGCTTTGTTCTTTAAAAAAAAATCATTCCCAGAATGTAAGAATGCTGGAATTTGTTGCCTATGCTTTGATGCCTCCTTCTTGAGCTGCAGCAAGTGATGTCCCTTAGGTGGGTCATTACAGGATGTTGCCCCTGCAACTGTAATGGAATGATGATTTTTTTTCTAAAGTGTGCTTCTGGGTAAAGAATTTGGGAGATAGCATATAGCGGTCATTGTCCTTTCAGGTGTTGGCACGGTCAAGAAGCACTGCCAAAATATTTCCTGCAGACAGCACACATTACAGCTTCAATGCACAAATGGTAAAGAGGGGAGAGTATTTTGGCTCATTCAGAATAGATGAGGGCCACAATGGTTTGAGAAATAACAGCGTGCACAGGTAAAAAGCAAACGATTTGTCAGAGTTAGTGTTTCACTGTGAGGAGGTTGGACGTCCCTTCAGTCAGAAAAGAGTGGCACCCCTTAATAGATTTGATAACGCTGTTGGGAAAATGGTGAGCTGCAAACTTAAAGACAGATGGGTGTGAGGGAGTGAAAAAAACCTGATGAATTGGAAATGAATAAAGGGGCAACAGAATTTCGAAGACTGGAGACAGGATCTCGGTTGATTGGAGACAGTTGAAGACAGGAGGGACGGGGGGAGAACAGACAAGAGGGGGGAAGAGAGAGGAGGAAGGACAGACAAAGGGGGAGAGATAGAAGGGGAGGGGGGAGGACAGGACAGGAAGAGAGGAAGGAGGCACAGGAAGGAGGGACAGGAAGGAGGGACGACCAAAGATTGGTGTTCAAGCTTTTACAGAGTTGAAGAATTATATAGAACACATGACTATTATAGCTCTGAATTAAAATGGGTCTACACTGCCGAAGAAAGGTATTGAAAGCAGTAGTGTATCATGCTATAAGTTAGAGAAATGCTGAACACTATTGATGGTCATGAATAGCAGGGGGAAAGGGGGAGGTGGAATGTGAGCTGGAGGTAAAATACTCACAGCACTGCTGTTTCATTAGAGAGAGGGATGATCAGTAGCAGTTTAATCTGAGGGTCACCATGCATCAGGCAAGGGAGAGTCCTTCAGGTAACCTCAGCCAATGTGGAAATTGAACCCACCCTGTTGGCATCACATTAAGTCTCTCCAGCCAAGTGAGCTAACTGACTCTCTCCACGCTGTGAAGAATGACACAACTGAAGCAGAAGTGTGGGTGTGCAAGTAATAAGAATGTAGTCAGGGAAAGGCACAGGGATGAACGTTAATCAAGTGATAGAGAGAAATGAAAACTATGTCAGATGGGCACAGAAGTTCTTCAAAGCAGGCATCCAGGACAGCTGTCGTGAAGGGTACGAGCAAAAGCAAAACTTTGTAAATGCTGAAAAACTGAAAGAAAAACACAAAAGTATGGAAACACTTTGCTAAGCATTAAAAAGGGATAAAACCCAGGTGAAGAATTTCCTTGTAAATGGACCCTGGTTAGAGCATATAATTCATTGCCAAGACAGTTTTCCAGATGATTTTAGAACATATGGCTCTGCCCAGTAATTAAATTTTAAATGTTTTGGGAAACCAGAGCTCTGTGTGATGAAATTTACAGCTTTCCAAAAGTTTATAAAGTGCCCGAGCGATCCAAAGGCCTGAGCACTTTTCTACCTGGTCCAACATCACACATAAGTAACACTCCATCTGGAGTCAAAGACAAACAGTAAGAGACAGATTCCCCACAGGCACTGGGGACCTCTTTCTGTAAGCAAGCGGTCAATTCTGTGACCGAAATTTGATTAATGGCTATGTAAAGGTAGCAGTATTTATACACTGATACAACACTTTGTTTACATTGAACAATAGGTGCTGAAACAGTTTAAGGTGACAAAGTTCAAAATCTAAGGTTGTCCTTCCTCTGTCAAAACAAGTCATTCTTGCAAAGCTTACGCCTGCAAAAGGAGGTTTTACTTTAAAAGACTTAGTTGTTGAGCAATAACATAGACACACTCGCAACTCAGCAGTGAATATTTAAAATTAGGAACAAATAGAATCTCTCTGTGAGGAACCTTTAGTAAAAACAAAAGTGAGTCATCAAAGTAATTTAAACAGAATCTAAACTTGACTGCAGAGTTCATAATATTGCTGTGGGCTGGGTAATTATCTCCATGGAAAACAGCACACATTGAGTGCACGATGCATTGTGAAATATTGATTGACTGACTGATTTATTGTTGTCACGTGTACCGAGGTACAGTGAAAAATAGCAGGACAATGTTTATCAATGGGTTTTCCAAATGTGAATGGGATATATTTCCATAGATACATATATAATATGCTTTAAAAAAGTAAAACGTTTTGTAAGTTTTTTTCGTGTTTTCTATATTATTTTTAACAAGATGCATCTTGTAGTTCACTCAGCTGGAAAAGCCAGTGAAACTGAGAAATGAGACATGCTAGTCTGATTCAACTGGTATAATTGAAAATGGAGGACCATATGACTAGGATGCTCATTTCCCAGTATTACCGAATTTTCCCTCTGGCTTAACAGGCACACAACATTGTGCTGAGCTCATTAAGCAAACGGATCATCCAGCAAATATCAGTAGGACCAAAAAGGTGAGCTCTTGGGAATGAAATCGTTAGGAGATCTGGACATTGGGAAATGGAACATAGCTAAAGAAGTGTGATTTACCTCAGAACTAATTCCTTGAAGGCACACAGCTTTGTTGCAACAGTATTTAATTTCTCCCCCCCCCCCCCCCCCCCTCAGACAGGTTGGAGAGGTTTCTGTTTGGCCAGTCATGGGAAAGACTCAAAGCCTGCAGAATCATTCAAAGCTTTTGCCAGATGGACCTCAGGTTAGATACAGACACTCAACAGCATGAACATATGTTCAAGAGCAATCCAAGGTCCACAGGAAATAGCAGACACTAGGCTTGGATTAATGTAACTTAATCAGTTGTGTTGTATATCAACAGATTAGGAATATGCCTTACAAGGCTATAATGGAGGTGCTGAGGGGAAATGCATCCTTACATCCTGTGCTACAAATGTCCCTAGTGATTAGTTTTCAAGAAAAGAAACAATTGACCAGCCAGTAACAGTTCTACGCACAGATGCCAAGTGTAGCTCAGCAAAAGAGTGAACGTTGCATTACTGAATGCACTATGAAATTAGTATAATTTCACCTGGACTACTCATGGAATAGAATTCCCTACAGTGTGAAAACAGGGTCTTCAGCCCATCAAGTCCACACCAAACCTCTGAAGAACATCCCACCCAGACCCAACTCTTTATCCTATCCCTAGAACCCAGCATTTTCCCATGGCTAATCCACCTAGCTTGCACATCTTTGGACTGTGGGGAGGAAACCAGAGCATCCAGAGGAAGCTCAAGCAGACACTGGGAGGATTTACAAACTCCACACAGACAGTCACCCAAGGCCAGAATTGAACCCAGGTCCCTGGTGCTGTGAGGCATCTGTGCTAACAGTGAGCCAGCATGCTGCCCCTACTCTGGGAGGGAAATGCAAAATTGTGAACTATCCAGACAAAAAACTTGGCAGCTTGGACATTTTTCAAGTTCCTAAAATCTGATGAAAAAATACATTGAGCGGAAATATTGTTTTCTGCAGAGACAACAAATTTTTTTTAAAAAACAGTATTAGGGAGTAGGGCTGTTGTTGCAGCTGGTTTAAAAATAGGGTCCTGCCCAATTTCTTATCCTGTTATGGTGGATTGCCAAATTTACTGTATATACTCATAAAAGTCAATTTTTCAGACCAATTTTTGTGAGATCAAATGTAACGTTTGAAGGATTGTCATTGGTTAAATCCAGGAAAAAAAATATGATTGATTTTACTTTTTTCCATTGCAACAAAGATAAAGAATTCATATTAATTATCTGATATTTATTAATTTACCAGTTTTTAATTTTCATTATTTCAGTTCATTATAATCATGAACTTCTCTTGATTACATATTGGTTCTGAAACTTTTGGACTTTGATTTCTGAAAAGCAAGGGTCAAATTTATACATAGTGAATGAAGAGTAATGGCTTAAGGGCTATAATCTCTTGGAGGCAGGTTTACAGAGGGTGGCTTTTACAAAAAGTACCTGGAGGTTATTCAGTGAATGGTTTACCTCTCAGCTCAAAATCCAATCCCAGGTCTATACAGAGCCTGCTGAATATCACTATGAGCAGTCAAAGGTGTAAAACACTTTGCCTCAGATGCTTTCCTCGTGAACTTGTCTTTACTGCTCCAAACAAAATGGTGCATATGTATGGCTTTAGCTTTGATGTGAATCAGATTTCCTCCTCTTTCCACTTCCCAAAGTCAAGCTCTAAAAATGCTCAGCTCACCCTACTATTTTGTTCCCAAACAGTTAATCACGTTTGTTCTGCTGGACATTCAGTCTGCTTGCAGGGATGGGCCTGTCTCTCATTATACAGAGAGTCTGCCAAAAGGTCTCTAATCACAGAGATGCCCAATCTAAAAAAAAAAGCTGAGTATCAGAAGCTTAAAAAAAAGCTTGCAAAAACTTCAAATATATATTCTAAATTAACGATGAAAATATATCCTGGTCAAAAACTGAAATATTCATGGATGAAGCTTGCCGTGACCCCCCCCCCCCCCACTGAATGCATGGTGGTTTTCACTCTAGAAGTTAACACAGGAAGACTGATAATGTGACAGTGGTTTCAGTGGGTGCCTGGTGTCTGTGCAGCTATATTCCAGTAAAAAAAAATGATGATGGCCAAAATTTGGCAAAAGCTATAAAAATTATACCTCAAATTATCATACAAACTTTAGTTGTTTTTATGTGGTCTATTTGGTACGGAATCTCTCAACCTGCCCTTGGATTTCACTGAGTCACACAAGAGTCACAGTCAACACATCAGTAAGCAAATGATTCTGCTGATGTTACCTGCAGGTGGCTGTCTCTTTGCTTTATTTCTTCCATTTGTTGCTCATCCCCAGTTGTCCTTGAATGGAATGGCTCACTTTCAGAGGGAAGTTAAAAGTCAATCACATTGCTGGAGTCAGCCAGAGGCGGTAAGAATAACAGATCTCTTCCCCTATTGGACATTAGTGAACCAGATGGGTTTGTGCAACAATTGCTGATAGTTGTCATGGTCACCATGGCAAGATGATGGCTAGTTTTATATCACATGTTTATTAATGATCTTTAAATTCCATGGGCCGCCATTTTTGGATATAGACCCAGGTCACCACAGCATTAGCCAGAGGATCAGGATTGGTGGTCTATTGACTTATCGTCATGCAACCATCTCAGAGGATGGCCAGTTTAGCTGAAGTTATTGTCTTAGGTTATTGTGAAGCCGAAATCACGCTGAAGCAATTAAAATAAGCATTGTAGATATCATAATCTAATGTTAAGAGCGCTTTCCAAAGATACTGGTATATACACACACAACGATGGTATTTGTATAGCAACTTTAATGCAGCAGGTCATTCCAAATTGATTCACAGAAGCATTGTCAAACAGATTTTGATACCGAGCCCCCCCTAAGGAGATATGGCCTAAAGCGTGGTCACAGAGTTAGGTTTCAGGGAGGAGCTTAAAAAGGAAGAAAGGGAGGTGGAGATTTGCAAAGTCTTACGGAGCAAATTCTAGAGTTCAGGGTTTTAAGAAGTGAAGGCACAGCCAGATGATGTCATCATTAAAATCAGGAATATGCAAAAGGAGAGGGGGAGTGCAGATATCTGAAGCTGTAGGACATGGGCAAAACACACAAGTACTTGAGAGGTTACAGAGTATAGCTAACTATAGAGGTTTACAGAACATACTTGCTGAGTCTGCTTATCTGTAACTTTTTAAAAATCTTTTAGACTGGTAAATAAGCAGACCCACAAAGCTGTTAACTTTATGTTGCATCAGTTTCAAAAAGGAACTGAGCAAGTATTTGTTGCAACACATTGGTGGTTATAGCGGTAGTCGAGAGTGCGGTGCTGGAAAAGCACAGCAGGTCAGGCAGCATCGGAGGAGCAGGACAATCAACATTTCAGGCATAAGCCCATCATCAAAAATGAGGATTATAGCTGTAGATACAGCTGGAGAAAAAAAAAAATACCTAATGGGGCATTAATAGGTTTTATCCTGTTGGAATAGGACAAAGTAGTATTGTCCACTGAAGAGAGCACACCTTCGGAATGTAAAAAGTCAAAGAGTGCTTCTGGAAGCTAGAGGGATGGGGTTTTTGCTAGAATGAGGAAAGAGTTCTGCTGTTCACTGTTGCTTTATAAACCATAAATATAATGAACAATATTTCATATCACCCCTACCCTCGCAAAATTCCTTTCCTCCCAAAGAAGGTGACTTACAGTTGGATACCATTTCATTCATGCCAGGTAATGCCCAACATCTCATTCAGATGCAGAGATAATGGGGATAATATGTGGGCTTTCCTAGGGATTAAATGGTTCTACAATGGCACACTGACTATAAGAGTTCCATAGCCAATTGAATAAACCCAGAGTTTGGATTTTCTTTTTTTTTAAAAAAAAAAGCATATTTTCACATTTTTTCACTATTGGAAACAGTGCCTTGAATTGAAAAGCATTTTCAAAGTCTGATCAGAAAATGTACCACTTCTGCTGGGATAGGCGAGTTCATTCAAGGCCAGGATTCTTTGTTAAAAATCTCTCAACACCAGGTTATAGTCCTAACAGGTTTAATTGGAAGCACACTAGCTTTCGGAGCGCTGCTCCTTCATGTGATAGTGGAGGACACAATTCTAAGGCACAGAATTTATTGCAAAGATTTACAGTGTGATGTAACTGAAATTATACATCGAAAAATATCTTGACCACCTGTTGAGTCTTTCAGATGAAAGACTCAGACAATCAAGATATTTTTCAATGTATAATTTCAGTTACATCACACTGTAAATCTTTGCTATAAATTCTGTGCCTTAGAATTGTGTCCTCCACTATCACATGAAGGAGCAGCGCTCCGAAAGCTAGTGTGCTTCCAATTAAACCTGTTAGGACTATAACCTGGTGTTGAGAGATTTTTAACTTTGTACACCCCAGTCCAACACCGGCATCTCCAAATCAGGATTCTTTGTAGTTAGCCTGGAGCTTGCATGATTTGGGAAAATTCTAGGTGTCAAGAAGAAAAACAGATGACAGAGAATTGAAATGGATGAGGAAAGGCCAGATGCACAGAAATAGGAACATGACAAAGTCTGTCTTGGATCAAAACAGTCACTTTACAGAAGAACATGTCCATTTTAAAAGTTTGTGCGCAAGACATTTTAAGTACTAGACAGCCTTTTTAACTGCTGATCTTAGAATAGATACTACTGTACTTACCCATATTCCTCTTTTAGTCTTACTTTTACATCTGTATGGTTGAGACAAACAGCGAACCGATGAGGAACTGTCACAGCCGGAGGCTAATCAAATACGATTATGTTTCTCAGAGCTCTGGAATTGAACAACGCTGAATGTCACACAGTTTGCTGATGCACCTCAAATTAATCTATATTTCAATCTCTGCTGTATAAATACTCTCATTCCATTTACAATTTACTTTGGAACAATTAGATATTCTGAATCAAATAGCAGCTTTATTCTGTAATAATGACATCACAATAGTCCCTGAAATTTTCATTCACAGTAATCTCAGGTCATTAATCCAATATACAAAAATAGCAGGGTAGCTACACCGATGTATTATCGGGAAATTACAATGATTGATCACTTTTCAAATCGTCAGAGTTATTTTTGAATTTGTTCTCATGGTATGGGTGTCGCAGGTTAGGCCAGTGCTTATTGCCCACTCCAAATTGCCCAGAGAGCAGTTAAAAGCCAATCACATTGTTGTGGATCTGAAGTCAGACCTTCTGAAAAAAACCTTCTCAGAGGTTTCTGAATCTTTGGATTCACCATGTAAGGGTAATGTTGAAATAGGCCACAAAAATCAGGCTGTGGGATACTGTCAACTGTTACTAAAAAAATAATTTTGGTTCACTCATGCTTTTCAGGGAAGAAAATCTGCTATTCTCGCCTGGTCTGGCCTACATGTGGCTCAGACTCACACAGCAATGGGGCTGACTCTCAGCTAATTGAACCATAGCATCCCTACAGTGTGGAAACAGGCCCTTCGGCCCAACAAGTCCACACAGACTCTCCAAACAGTAACCCACCCAGACCCATTCCCCTACCCTATTATCTTACATTTACCCCTGACTAATGCATCTAACCTACACATCCCTCAACACTATGGGAAACTTAACATGGCCAATTCACCTGACCTGCACAGCTTTGGACCGTGGGAGGAAACCCATGCAGACACGGGGAGAACTTGCAACCTCCACACAGACAGTTGCGAGAGACTGGAATCAAACTGGAGTCCCTGGCGCATGAGGTAGTAGTGCTAACCACGGATCCACCATGCTGCCTTTGGGCAATTAGAGACGGGCAATAAATGTTTGCCCAGCCAGTGATGCCCACATTCTGTAAACAAATGAAAAAAGATAGTTTCTCACTGTATACCCAGCAAACCCACGAGTGAGCCTGAATTGTACCCAGTCTACCTCCCCTTACTTTGGAAGGTGTTTGAGAGCAAGGAGTGAAGCGTGCTGTTTCACACTGTTCTGACGCAGCGGGTGCAGGTAAATTCCACCCCATTCCTATTCCATCAACATCTATAGTTATGCATCCTTCTTGCAAACCCACAGGAGTTGACAAATTTGCTGTGGTCCTGCTTATTAAGATGCACTTTGCTCAACATGGAGTTTGTCCCAAAGTAGGGAAATGTTTTCTAAAATTAAAGATTGATAGCGATGCAACAGTATGTTTGCATGGTTAAATACAAGGTAGTAGGCAGGTAGGAGGCTGGAAGAACACAACAAGCCCAACAGCATCAGGAGGTGCAGAAGGCGATGTTTTGGATGTAACCCACTCCCAGCTCCGAAGAAGGGCTACACCCGAAACATCGACTTCTCCACCTCCTTGATGCTAGGAGAAAGTGAGGACTGCAGATGCTGGAGATCAGAGCTGAAAATGCGTTGCTGGAAAAGCACACACAGGCAGCATCCAAGGAGCAGGAGAATCGACGTTTTGGGCCTGAGCCCTTCTTCAGGAATGAGGAAAGTGTGTCTAAGATAAAAGGTAGGGAGGAGGGACTTGGGGGAGGGGCGTTGGGAATGTGATAGGTGGAAGGAGGTCAAAGTGAGGGTGATAGGCCGGAGTGGGGGTGGGGGCGGAGAGGTCAGGAAGAAGATTGCAGGTTAGGAAGGTGATGCTGAGTCAGAGGGTTGGGACTGAGACAAGGTGGGGGTGGGGGGGGAGGGGAAATGAGGAAACTGGAGAAATCGGAGTTCATCCCTTGTGGTTGGAGGGTACCTAGGCGGAAGAGGAGGCGTTCTTCCTCCAGCCGTCATGTTCCTATGGTCTGGTGATAGAGGAGTCTAAGGACCTGCATGTCCTTGGTGGAGTGGGAGGGGGAGTTGAAGTGTTGAGCCACAGGATGATTTGGTTGGTTGGTCTGGGTGTCCCAGAGGTGTTCTCTGAAATGTTCCGCAAGTAGGTGGCCTCTCTCCCCAATATAGAGGAGGCCACATCAGGTGCAGCGGATGCAGTAAATGTGTGTGGAGATGGTGGTGAATTTGTGGCAGATCTGGAAGGACCCCTTGGGGCCTTGGAGGGAAGTGAGGAGGGAGATGTGGGCGCAAGCTTTGCATTTCTTGCGGTTGCAGGGGAAGGTGCCGGGAGTCGAGGTTGAGTTGGGTGGGGGGTGTGGACCTGACGAGGGAATCACGGAGGGAGTGGTCTTTTCGGAATGCTGATAGGGAAGGGGAGGGAAATATATCCCTGGTGGTGGGGTCCGTTTGGAGGTGGGGTTCAAACCCCACCACCAGGGATATATTTCCCTCCCCTCCCCTATCAGTGTTCCGAAAAGACCACTCCCTCAGTGACTCCCTCGTCAGGTCCACACCCCCCATCAGCCCAACCTCCACTCCCGGCACCTTCCCCTGCAACCGCAAGAAATGCAAAACTTGTGCCCTTACTTCCCTCCAAGGCCTCAAGGGATCCTTCCATATCCGCCACGAATTCACCTGCACCTCCACACACATTATTTACTGCATCCGCTGCACCCGATGTGGCCTCCTCTATACTGGGGAGACAGGCCGCCTACTTGCGGAACGTTTCAGAGAACACCTCTGGGACACCCGGACCAACCAACCCAACCACCCCATGGCTCAACACTTCAATTCCCCCTCCCACTCCACCAAGGACATGCAGGTCCTTGGACTCCTCCATCGCCAGACCATAGCAACACAATGGCTGGAGGAAGAGCGCCTCATCTTCCGCCTAGGAACCCTCCAACCACAAGGGATGAACTCCGATTTCTCCAGTTTCCTCATTTCCCCTCCCCCCACCTTGCTTCAGTCCTAACCCTCGAACTCAGCACCACCTTCCTAACCTGCAATCTTCTTCCTGACCTCTCTGCCCCCACCCCTCCTCCGGCCTATCACCCTCACCTGGACCTCCTTCCACCTCCTTGATGCTGCCTGGCTTGCTGTGTTCTTCCAGCCTCCTACCTGTCTACTTTGGATTCCAGCATCTGCAGTCTTTTTTTTTGTCTCTAAATACAAGGGAGTCCATTAGCTCTTTGCAAGCCCCTATCTCAGCCCAGGGGATTGCTAGTTAGCTGACAGCAAGAGAGAGTGAGAACATGAGAATTCTAGCAGCAATGATCAGATCGAAGGCACTAAAGATAAAAAAAACATACAATTTACTTGTGTATACAGTGCATTCTATCCAAATGGAATTGCTACTCAGAGGTAAGTGTTCAAAATCCCCTCGAATCAAATTGTGTTAACTGCTGCTGCCCTGCTATCTGTCACTGTCCACCATGATACCGGTTTCGTCCAAAAAGACTTCACAAAGTAATTGGGAATCTGGTTGCACTTGAAATCCATGGCCTGTGGTAATGACAAGGCAATAGTCTATCACAGGGTCATAAGTAAAACCCTGCAGCATTGCTCTGATGTTTCAGGATTGCCATCGCAAAGCCCCTTTGCCTCCCTGCCTGGATATGCTATAGTAGGTTTATACTGGATTAGTGGTGCTGGAAGAGCACAGCAGTTCAGGCAGCATCCAACGAGCAGCGACCACTAATCCAGTATTTGATTTTCAGCATCTGCAGTCATTGTTTTTACCTTATAGTAGGTTTATACCGATCATGCAAGGATTTGATTTTGAGAACTTTTTCTCCCTTGCGAATCCTCTCTGCATCTCTGATTCCCGATATTCAGTTCCCCCTTTTACGTGTCCTATTATCAGCGGGTTTCCTTTCTCTATTGGGATACCTTATGCCTTGACTCTATTTTTCTGTCACCTTCGGTCCCCTGCGTCTGCAGAAAATGTACTTCATTCATTTCACTTCCTCTGCAACAAGAGCAAACCAGCAGGAAGAGCGAAGAGTGCTGAATGACAGCTCATTCCGACAGCATGGGCACTACACCATGAGCACTGGACAGTTACAATCCTACAGGAGAACCCAAGCACTGACCTCTCCCATTACCTGCAGAGTTACAATGGGTGGAGAGGAGCTCAGCAAGATTGTGGGGCGGAAAATTAACATTCAGAGTTCTGTAGACAACCAGATCGCCTGTTTCTGTTACCTACAGCAGAATCCAGCATTATGCAAATCAAGCCAGCAACGAATACATTTCCACTTTACTAGGGGCATAACAAAGTCTCCCCGTGTTTAATTAAAAAGGGGCAGATATTAACAGAGAACACAAAAACTTAAATAAGAAACCAACAAAATAAAATCATCAGCTACCTTTGAAGACTAGCTGTAAACAAAACAGATGTTGGAGCAGGATTAGGTTCTGGAAAAAGTCTGTACCTGGCACGCCCTCTGTAACTCCGGAGGCTGTGATGTTTATTACGAACGGGAGGCACTCTTAAATAACACAGTTTGACAGTTTCCTGGCTTGCGTCCCCTATTTATTACATGGCCTACTGTGCACCACAGCAGTCCCCACACTGGAAATACCACGAAACACTTTCATGCATAAACCGCTCTCATCTGACATTTGCATGAATGTGGAACTTCATAAAATGTGACCGAACCGCAAGGTTTCAGAACACACACACAAAAAAACGAGCAACTCTGGTATTCTACAAGAGGAAAGCATTCCCATCAGAGTCAGTAAACAAAAATGAGTCTTCAGTCTGCCGTGCCACAACGAAAATAAGCCAAGTCATTCCATGTCAACCGCAGGTAAGTCTAAGCAAACCTGGTTACCCCAGCCAACGCAGTTGCCAAGCAGCAGAATTTGTTATTAAAATCTAGGAATCGAGTCTTCGTTAGTGCTTGTTGATGAACTGAAGAAACCTAGAAGTTGTTGAGAGACTCCGGGGTTTAATAAAAGGACAAGCCTAAGCTATGTTCCTTTATGCTACTGTCAACATACAGGAATTGTCCAGCATTTGTCCCAGGACACCAGAGTGGCAAACAAATCAAAGGCCTGTTAGACAACATTTACATCAGCCTGGCTGAACGCACCCAAAGACACTGACGTAAACTTGCAGAAATTCAAGGCAAGTCTAACCCGAAAAAGAGCAGGTGATAGGAGAGTTGCGTATTTAGTATTGAAGCTACAATGTCAAAAAGTACATGGATTCATTCACTTCAATGATACAAGTGTCACCTCAATTGTACTGCACATTAATTGATTGCTTTCATTTGAATTAATACGTGACAACTTCAAGATAATCTCCACAGTTACAGAAATTGCAGGTGTCATAAGCATAAGCAATTTTCATTTCCATGTATCTGTTGCTAAGGGATGAGAATGTTTGAACAAATGATAGACTGTGGAGATTAAAAGGAAGACCTCACTATCACAAATCTGTAAAAACCCAGTCTTCTGAAGCAAGTGGTTTAAATGTACTGCCTGTACGCTGAACATTAATGTTCTGGCCATTACAAGAATGGTTATCGTTGTAATCTGAAACTCTGATTGTGATTAATCATAGAATCATAACTCCATAATGTGGAATTAGGCCATTTGACCCATCAAGTCCACACCGACCCTTCGAAGAGCACCCCACTCTGACACCGCCCCTTACCCTATCCATGTCACCCTGCATTTCCCATGGTCAGTCAACCCAACCTGCACATCTTTGGACTGTGGGAGGAAACTGGAGCATCCAGGGGAAACGCCCACAGACACAGGGAGATCAGACAAATTCCACACTGACAGCTGCCCAATCGAACCCGGATCCCTGGCGCTGTGAATTACCAATGCTAACCTCAGAGCCACTGTGCCACCCTGCCACACCGGTTAGACAATGGAGGGTAGTTAACTGCAAAACTTAGTTTACATTCTAATCAGGCAGGGAAATGAAAATTGGTGAAGGAATTGCCCCGGAGAATGAATAGAGAATGGCTATCACCTGATTTTGTTCAGTAGACATCAGTACAATGTGTGTATTTTCTGTCTGCAAATTACAGGAGCCTGTGTATTAACAGATAAGTGTTCTGTAGCTTCCAATAAGGTCACACTACAAGTCCAAGTGACAATCTTAAATGGGTTTTTAGCAGAATTCTTAGCACTCAAGACTAATTGACAAATGATGTCCATCACAGAATCGCATCTATTGTTGGCTACAATATTATTGTAACCAACCTGGCCAGATGTATTAATACAAATCTCGGGAGCAGTTAAGTCATGAACATGGACCTTCTGGTCCAGAGATAGGGACAGTTGGTTTCAGCTGTTACTGAAATGTTTGGGGTACTTTAACCTTCTAGGGTAATCAAAAGTGGACTGGTCAATTGTCAGGACTGAAAGTGGGGGCTTCAAGCCCATTCATATGTTTGTATCCAGGACAGTTAGAAATGATCTGATCAGTGTAGCCATCATCTTCCAGGGTAACTTTGAATTGCCCTATTTCAGCTTCAGGGTTGGAGGGTGAATAAATGGCTCAGAACCTATTTACGAGGTTGCTGATAAGCCAAATGTTATAGAGTGTGTAACTGCAGGAATCCCAATGTGTATACTACCCAGTGAAGTTAATTTTATCGTGGCCTACAGTAGAGAATCCCTAGACAGATTTTTCATTGCCAGGTCAAGGAAAGGGAGATTATTTAACTGCCCCATTTTAAAATTTGAGTATGGGATAAGATGCTTGAGGAAATGCTGATATACAGCTGCAAATTCAAATATAGCAAACACATCACGTAGGAAGGAGAAAACAGAAATATATAAAATAAGAGCTGGCTTAGGCCATTCAGCCCTTCAAGCCTGCTGTGCTATTCAATATGATCATGGCTGAACATCCAATTCTGTACCTTGTTCCTACTTTCTCCCCATACCCTTTGATCCCTTCAGCCCTAAGAATTATATCTAAGGCCTTCTTGAAAATATTCAATGTTCTGACCTCGGCCACTTTCTGTGGCGGAGAATTCCACCAGCTCCCCACAGTTTGGGTGAAGAGGAGATATGGTGTCACTATCAGACATGTTCCTCATGGAATCCAAAAAGATTGAGTGAGAGAGTTGTGTTGCAAGGAGATTCCTTAAATTTAAACAAAGCTTAGCATGTAAATGTCAGCCATTTTCTAACAGGTGCCAATACCTCTACCAATTAGAGTCAACTCACCAACAATTCAGCACTCTCTTCTCATACAGGGTAAATGTTGTTCCCATTGCCATTGCAAGTAGTCAAAAGGCTTCAACAAAATATATCTTTCTCAGCAAAGATTGATACCTTCTTTCAAAATACAGCGGCATTTTCACTAACAGTAAACTGATTAAAAATCTTTCTCCTCATTCTCCAGACAACAGACTAATTGCAAACTCCCAAACCTTTTCAGATACTCTGAACTAATCCTGGAATATGTCCAGGAAACCACCATTCTCCAACTGAATTAGCAATGATAAAATTAGCCCTGGACACAACCACCACCTTCTCTACCTCCACACGCACCACTGCTCTGGAATTGGGATCATGGCAGCCTTCAAATTAAAGACATGAATATTCACCTCAATCTCTGATCCCAGACATTTCTGCTCATGTCTATTAATCTTCCCAGTAAATAACTTTAACCAGATGCGAGACAGAATCAAACATTTCTTAAATCGCAGCAACCTGAGAAGAAAACAAAGTGTAGGTTCTTCTACTCTTGCTGCTGGTGAGTTTAGAGTTGAGAATGTATTTAGACAAAGGTGTTGTACCTGAATCCCATAACTTCTTATCGCCAGATCTGTATGGTCAGTGTTTCTGCCCCTTCCCTCAACTCCAGTTAAGGACCTCTTAAGGTGCCTAATCCCACTGTTATGGGATTGGAGCCAACTGTTGGTAGCCTGCCACATGTGGTCAGGACAAGTCAGGTCAGCTGTCACCATGGGTTGAGGGACAATTGATTATTAATTGGGAGTGACCCTCAAGCAAAAGGTAAATCAGTCCCTGATGAAGGAACCAGAGATTGGGGAGGAAGGGGCAAAGAGAGGCACTCCTCTTCCCTCTGCTTTGCCCACTAAGCAAAAATGTACCCCTCAACCACATGACTCACCAGAGACCTTGGGGGGGAACATGATTTTCTGGCAGCACTCAATGGCAGGACTTTCACTTCTCTGCACCTCCCATTGGGTCTTCATTCCTGATGGAAGTGCACTGGTGGCCTCACCATTGCCTGACCAGAGCGCGGCTCTGTGGACTTTCCTCAAAAAAAATCCTAGTCTCTCTCCAGCTCTTGTGCCAGCCAACAGGTGAGACTCCCACCACCTGAATGAGACCCCGCCCCCAAAGTGGTAAAGTTGAGTGGTATAACAAACAATGAGCATTTCATTAAAAAAAAATCCAGCACTGATAGGGTGTCCCCAGCCAATACTTCACTGTCAAATTCTTCTCAAATTGCACTGACTCTGCAGGCAACTCTGCGACTAATTGGCACACAGCAGGATACCACGAGCAGCAGTGAGATAGGTGAACAGAAAAGCTTCACTGGTGTTGTTGCCAGAGGAATAAATGCTGTTAAAGACTCCTGGGCTGGGGCTCTTGAACCCACACTGTGACTCAGAGCTGTGAGGTGAAACCCCTAAACTAAGGCTGGCATTCACAATGCTACCTTGACAGTGGAGAAAAGAACTAAGCACTTCCATAGTTAACCTAACTGTTGTCTTGGCAGCTAAGCATCCATTCGTAGTCAAAGGACATGAAAAAGCAGCTCCTATTGAGCTTCTGTTTGATATTAAACCAACCAGCGAGGGAGAGTAGCGACTATATTTAGGATCAGTGCATTTGCTTGATTTGATCTCAAGAACAACCAGATAAGTAGAGGCACAATCAAGGGCTAAGATTTTGCAAGTGGGGACCAACATGCTCAAAGATGCTTCCAAGCATTTGCAACAATTCGGACACAGCAATTCCCTGATATTTTTGGTAAGGGATTACACATGTTACTGTTATACATCTCAACTTGGCATATTCAGATTATATTTGTAAAAAGAAAGGTATCCTTTCTTTCAGGGGTTCGGATCCAATTAGTCAAATTCAACTTGGGATTTAAAACAAAATATTTTCTACTGGAGTGTTACAATACAGGTTAAATTTCCAATGAAACTATTCCAAAGATCATTAATTTCGGTTTCAGAAAACTTAAAAGCAGAAAATAAAGTACTTAGAAGTAGGAGGAAAACAGGACTTGAATTTGACAACATATTTTGTTATTATTTCAAGAACATCATGGAGAAAGTGAGGACTGCAGATGCTGGAGATCAGAGCTGAAAAATGTGTTGCTGGAAAAGCGCAGGAGGTCAGGCAGCATCCAAGGAGCAGGAGAATCGACGTTTCGGGCAAAAGCCATTTTTCAGCTCATTTCAAGAACATCATGTCTAGTTGTCAGCCAATTTTTAAATTAAAAAAAACACCTGAGATAGAACAGTACAAAAATTGGGTTTGCAAGTCCTTACTGTGTTGGTGCCTGCCAGTGTGTCAGTGTGGCTTCCACATCAGCTGTTTATTACCCATCAGAAACTGACGATAACATCAGGACTCAGCACCACAGAAATCCTCAAGTCATGGTCTGTCATTCTCTCCTCCATTACAGGCTGAGCTACACAGTGAACCACTTCATTGATTCGGCAGTCTATGAAATGAACGTGACCTTGCTGTTCCTCTTTACCACTCAGATAGCTGCTGGCCATGCCATAACAAATTACACCTTGTTCAACCAGGTTTAACTGTGTGTTTATAACAGTGATCTAAGTATTAATTATTACCGAACGACAGATATGATCCCCAAAATGGAAAATCACATTACGGAGTGCTGTTCAATGTTTTCATTAATTACAACAGAATATCGGAAATCAAACCAGTGGGTCTCTTCTCCCCCAAACAAATGAGGTGGTTAAAATTTTGAATAATGATTGCTCAAGAAAATATTCAAGGTAGTATTTTTATTAACATTCAACTGGGTGTCCTAAAGGTTAACTTTACATGCTTGCGGCATAAAGCATTGATTAAAATATATAAAGGCAGCCAGTGAAATTCTCATTGAATTTGTTTCATTTCGTTCCTCTATGGGATGCGGGGATTGGTGATGAGGCTAGCATTTGTTTCACATTGCATTTGAAAAAGGCGATGGTGAGCCACCTTCTCAAATCTTTGCAGTTCACGAGGTCACCATGGAAACTTATCCACTTCTCCTTCACTTTGTCATAATGTTCTGTTGTTTAGGTCTTTCTCACAATTATTTACATAGCACCATTACCCTGGCAGCTAAATACAAAACATAAAAAAATTCAGCTGCATGTGCCCTCTTATTTTTACATAGGCCTCTTTACCTTGACTGGGTCGATGGTCTGATTTGCCCTGGCATGAGGAACTATTTCCACTGCTGGAGGTCGTGCTCACTCTGTAAGAGGCAAGGCTAATGAAGGTAATTGTTTTTGTCTTTCCCATTTGTGTGTGTTATCATCAAACCAAATGGCAGCTGACCGAATTAGTGATGTAGGACCTTACAAATTTTCCCATTCATTAACACAGTTCATTCCAGAAATACCTGAAAAGATTGAATTGCTGAAATATCACCTTTACACCCTTTTCACTTATTCCAGGTTGTACAACCGCTTCACATTATTTGGAATCCAAGGAGTAAACCCACTCATCTCTATAATTATGGATCTCATTTTAAATCTTCCTTCACTCACTTGAATTTGGATATATTGCCTCATCCATTCCACACATATAAAGTTGGATAAGGCGCAAGTCCACCCACCCATACAGTCATAGAGATGTACAGAATGGAAACAGACCCTTCAGTCTAACTCGTCCATGCTGACTAGATATCCCAACCCAATCTAGTCCCACCTGCCAGCACCTGGCCCATATCCCTCCAAACCATTCCTATTCATATTCCCATCCAGATGCCTCTTCAATGTTGCAATTGTACCAGCCTCCACCACATCCTCTGGCAGCTCATTCCATACACTTACCACCCTCTGCGTGAAAACGTTGCCCCTTAGGTCTCTTTTATATCTTTCCCCTCTCACCCTAAACCTATACCCTCTAGTTCTGGACTCCCCGACCCCAGGGAAAAGACTTTGCCTATTTATCCTATCCATGCCCCTCATCATTTTGTAAACCTCTATAAGGTCACCCCTCAGCGTCTGACACTCCAGGGAAAACAGCCCCAGCCTGTTCAGCTTCTCCCTGTAGCTCAGATCCTCCAACCCTGGCAACATCCTTGTAAATCTTTTCTGAACCCTTTCAAGTTTCACAACATCTTTCTGATAGGAAGGAGACCAGAATTGCACACAATACTCCAACAGTGGCCTAACCAATGTCCTGTACAGCTGCAACATGACCTCCCAACTCCTGTACTCCATACTCTGACCAATAAAGGAAAGTATACCAAAATTTTCAAATATTTAATTAAGCAATTAAATTTCCTGTTGGCTCCAGAAAAATGAAGGTCGAGAACAGAAATAAAATAAAACAAAAGAAGGCAAAATAAAAAATGTTGCTTACTATAAACATTGGCGAGTGATTATTTTGTATGCCATAAGAATTAACTGATTCTCTTTATAAATTTCTGTGTCCATCTGTAGTTCCTTTTAGTCCCAATAAGAATTGCTAGGATAAACAGGAACAAGAATACACAAACGACAATGTGCAGAGTGTTAGAACAAAACAAAGCTACTGGCTGGATGGACGATCCGAAGCCAAGCTCCAAGAGATTGGAGTGTTCTGGTGGATGAGTCACTGTCAAAGGTCATCATTACGACAATGGCACATGCTGATTTGGCCATGAACCAAGTGCGACTGAGTCAGAGAGACACTCAATGGCAGCACGTTATTGGTTTACTGAACATTGAGAAGACAACCGATACAAATTAAGATGGGGAGAAACAGAGTTAACAAGTCAAGCAACTGGTCTCCAAATCAGAGACAAAGATAGATGTGAACATGTAGGCAATCTAATTTCATCAGAATACAATGGGAATCCGCCCAGATTAATACCACAGAAAAAGGAGAAACAGAACAATGACAAGGAGGGGGAAAACAACATTGGAATATCAAATATCAACAAGCTCATCAATGGGCTGAGACTATCACATGTGCTAACACACAGCCTAGAGATATAAAGTCAAAGCACATAGAAAAATCATTGAGCATATTGCACAGTTTCTCAAAATCTCTGACAAAGGAAAAGGAAAGTGATATGAAAATAAATCATTTCTTGTCAGCTGGCAAAAATTCATCATTACACTAACTGCTATACTGCCAGGCGAAGAACATGAAATTATAGGACACCTACAGAATTGGAATCAACAAGGATGAATTAGGTCCCAGAAATTTAGCTGTTATATACATAAAGACTAATATGTGAAATATTAAAGAACTTGAGTTAAATAAAAAATAAAGATAAAAGAAATAGCAGAACATGAGATCAAACAAATTAGATTTTAACTTAATTGAATTTCCAACATTCTTTACATTTTATCAAAACAGGAAACAGAATAAATTTTTGTCCCTATGTATACCTATTATACCAGTAAATGGTTTGTTAGAGTTGTTTGAGGTATTTCTAAAACTGTGGAAATATTGATACAAGTTCTAGTTCATTAATGTTGAAATAGGAAGCGTATTTGTCCTCAGTTTAAATGCAAAGTTTCATATTTTTATTTGTCTAGTTAAGAGGAGGTTGGACAACACAAAGATAGGTACCTACCATTTCACCAATATTACTGTCAATGTTTTTATCTGTTCACCAATTTAATGCATATTAATGCATCTACATATTGTCTCCTCATCTACAGCAAGTACAAAAACACAAAGTCAAAACTGTCTGGCATTCTGTCTAAAAATCTTATCTAAAAAATACAGAAATCAGAAAAAGAAAACACAACATCTGGAAGTGTTTGTTGGTATCTTTATGTCTTTGGTGATTTATTAGCTACCAAGTGGGGCTGGAATAAAAATCATGTTAAGTGCCTCAACATACACCAGTGCCATAAACAACACAGGTTTGTAATTAAGTCATACATGTCCAAGGCCAAAGTAGGCTGGATGGCTGACGTTAGCTGTGAAGGTTCAAATAATTGTTTGTATTCCACACACATGAATGGCAAAACCGATCATGTGTCCTCTTTCATAATTCAGCTAACATCAGGCCAAGTCTCTGTTAATAAGTACCTCTGTTAATCTAATCAGGATTGCAATCCTCTTCATCCTTGAATTGCTGATTTGAACCACTTTTTAAATGTAACAAAAGGCTATGGTTAATGTGATCTTTTCCTTTTGTATCCATTGGCAACCAGAGCAAGGTCACTGGGTGCAACAGTCAGGTTGTTGTTGAATGCATTAACAATGTCACTATGTATACTGTCCAAAACCAATCTTCCTCCAGGCTAGCTCCACAGATATAAAACATGCTTCTTTTGCAAGTGAATAAAGTGATGTGACATTAAGTAGCTACAGTGATAGGCTGATGGCTTGAAATGGTTTGTGAAGTGTGAAAAATATTTTCATAGTGTAAAAATCTTTGGAAATATTGGGCATAATTCAGATTTTGCAGAATTGTCTTCCTGTACATGAAGTGGCTTCTTTTAGTACGTTAGACTGAGAGAAGGCTCAGCTCCCAGGCCCTGAGAATGGGTTCATTGACTGCATGTCAACACATTCACAAGTTTAAAATTGTAACAAGACAGCAGGACAAAACAAAGTTTACTGATTTGTCACTGACATATGGTTAACCAGAAAACCACAAGGTGAACTATATTTTTAACTGATGCACCAATTCACACTACAGTGTTAATTACAGTGAACTTTTAACTATTGAAAATTTAAATAATATATTTTGTTGTTAAGTGCAATCATAATTAGAGAAAAAGTGATATACAAATCCAACTGATATCAGGCCCAGAGATGTCTGACCGACTGAAACATTATGCTGTGCGTCAGATTTCAGAGATATCCAGACCAAGGAATGGATGAATCAACAAACATTCAGATGTCAGTTAAATTAATCTCTGCATCATTCAATCCAACCTCAGTTACTAAGTGTATTGCACCACATACCTAACAATATCTATCAAGATTACATTAATAGACACAGGGACAAGTGTAAATAGATATAGCAGCATGGATTACAAAAATTCTGGAATTGCTGATTAGTCAAAGGATTTAAAGTAATTGAATACAATTATCAGGTTTTAACAGGCATATTTCTGGAAAATGTTGGTTGAATGCCTTTGCAGATTATGTAAAAATGTTGTAAAAGCCTCTCTCAGATGGCGAAGTATACAAGGTTGAAACATGTTAGAACTACAATTACATGGTTAAAGGAGGAACAGGATTAACAGGCTGACTGGGGTTTTCCTATTACAAATATTATGTCTGTTCTTTACAAAATATTTGAAAAAGAGAAAGAATAACATGGAATTCTGAGTGTAAAAACTCTAATGGTTAAAGTCGCAATTCTTATGCTTGTTTAGTCTTTGTATTGAAAACATGGCCAACCAAATTCAAACTGAAAGCCTAGAATTGCTCCATTTTGATTAGAATGTTATTACCCTCACCTTGAATTTCCAGGGATTTAACATTAAACAAATGTACCCATTGCTCAGGCAAATAAATATTTATTGGTCTATGATTGAGCAGCTTCATCATCAGCAAGTTTGGTCTGTTGCATAAATTTGATTTCATTCTTCTGTACAAATTTGTCAAACACAATCCTGAATGTCAGATCACATTCAAGACATGACAACATCAGTCACCATCACATCATCAATTTGCTGTTGTGTCACAGTTTCTAAAAGGTAGCTTAATTCTGGTCCACGAGAGAAAATTGATACAAACAGCAGGACGATCAACAGTTGTTGAAACAAGTTCAAACCAAAGGCAAACTTTGAGTTTAATTTTGTATTGTTTTAATACAACACTCAATAAAAAGGTGCATCTATGTTCTATAAAATAGGATAAACTGCTACACTCCTCCAAAACATCTCGTGCACCTCAAATCAAGCAAACATTTCATCATTTATTTCAGCAGTCAATGCTCTACTATTAAGACCTACATCTTATCCATGTTCTTTCACTAGTTTTGTAAGTATTTAATCATTACAGTCAGGTGTTACATTCTATAAACAGATCTCAAGAGCTAAAGGCAGTGTCTTTCAACATGCTGACTGATGAGCAATGTCTTGTCAACAAACATGGACAATCTTTCAAGCAACTCCTTTCAGCAGGCAACAATATCCAAATAAATATTCCTTTCATGTTCAGCAGAAACAAATGACTTCCCAACTCTTCAACTACCTGCTGTGTACCTCCTTGGAGTTTACCAGAATACACAACAAAGTGGAAGAAGAAATACCCTATGTAGACAACTTGTGAGAAAGGATCTCATTTTGTTTTATTCATCTCTTCATGGGATGTGGGCATTGCTGATGAGACCACAACTTACTGTCCTAAGCCACCTTCTTGAATACAACAGAGTTGTTTGCTGGACAATTTCAGAGGGCTGTTCAGAGTATACCACGTTGATGAGAGAGTCAGATGTCCCCATAGCTGAATCAGGGATGCATAGTAAATATCATTCCCGGAAGGATATTTGTGAATAAATTGGGGCTTCAAAAGGGTGGTGGAAGATTTATGGTCATCATTTCATTCTAGAACTTTCCATTGGGGAAGCACCAGACTTTCAGTTTAACAGTACCCTGCTTGGCTATCATCATTGGGAACTGTGGTGCACCAACCACATTCTAGCCCTCAAAGTGGAAGGAGTCACAACTTAATCGCCTGAACCATGGTGTATCGTTAAATATATATTTTCATACTAATTTCTTATCTGACAGCAAATTCCCCAAGACAAGTAATAAAAAGATACAGGATAAGTACTTTACCACACACATGGACAGCACAGCACAATTTACATTTTCTTTTGACAGGCTAAGGTTGACTAGCTTTTTCACCTACCTTTTTACCTGTCATTGTTCATCGTCTGAACATTTGAGAGTTATGCTGATTAACAAGTAACATTTAATCAGCACACTCAATTTCCAACAGCAGATTTTAATCACCTCCCCTTGACTTCAACAGCATTATCAGCACTGAATCTCTTACAATCAACTGTACCATTGAACAGAAACTGAACTGGATCAGCCACATAAATATTTGTTACAACAGACCAGAAGCTGGGAATTCTGCAACAATAAACTCACCTTGAGATTCTCCAAAGTCAGTCCACCATCTACAAATTAGGAGTATGATGGAGTTCTCTCCATTTGCCTGGATGAGTGCAGCTCCAACAACAGTCAAGTAGCTAGACACCAGCCAAGACAAAGTAGCCCACTTGATCAGCACTCCATGGAGATACAGGGGCAGCAAAGTGTAGCATCTGCAAGACACACTACATCTCATCCAGGCCCCAGCTGACAGGCCAAAGGAGAACTGTATCTAATTGACATGGGGACGGAAGCGTTATAGATAATTAAGTAAAAAATGAATTGGGATTTACAATAGGAGAAGGAACCCCAGAAATGCTCAGCTTGTAGTCAGTGTTTCAATTCTGGTTCAAAGTACCATTAACTGTCCCAAAGATATAACAGAGGATCTGAAAATAAACATGAAACCAAGGATTCATAGGAAAAAAAGTGGAGATTTGGATCAAAGACAGGGCGTTGTGTTGGTTGCAAGAAGTTTCAGCCCGGTGAGGAATGTATAGGTGACAGAGTCTTTAAGTTGGGCTGTATTAGACATTGGATACATGTTTACGGTGAATGGAATAATTGGCCAAAATGCTATCTGGACTGAGTTAATAAGGATCACGACAAAGTTAAGGATTTGAGAGTTTCACCAGTTTCGTATTTGGGGATGATAACACACTAAAATATATTAAAAGAGTGGTCATTCCTTATGAAATAGTCTGATTCAATTATTTCATCAATACGGATGTAGCATCCAGTGAAAAACCAACATTAAGTAGGCACCAATGAAAGCACAAATGACACCAGATGTGAAAAATGGCAGCATGGTGGCTCAGTGGTTAGCACTACTGCCTCACAGAGTCAGGGACCTAGGTTCAATTCCCACCTCGGGCAACTGTCTGTGTGGAGTTTGCACATTCTCCCAATGTCTGTGTGGGTTTCCTCCGGGTGCTCCAGTTTCCTCCCACAGTCCAAAGATATGCAGGTTAGGTGAATTGGCCATGCTAAATTGCCCATAATGTTCAGGGATATGTAGGTTAGGTGTGTTAGTCTGGGGAAAATGTAGAGTGATAGGGTAGGGGAATGGGTCTGGATGGGATACTCTTTGGAGGGACAGTATGGGCTTGTTTGGCCAAATGGCCTGTTTCCACACTGTAGAGATCTATGAAAGATTTTCCAAACACAAAAAGCTATGATTTTACAAATTTACTTATTCAGGCCACAACTGGATTTCTTTAATGGAAAGTAATCTCGCCACGAAAGAAGTGTTATTAACAAGAAATCAGAAATTTAGAGGACAAAAAGACAATAGTGTTAAAGTGACATCAGCAATTTCCCCCATTTGTCCTTTTGAGGATTAACAAAGAATGGAGGACTAAGGGTTGGGAGTATGATAAACTCATACAAGAGATGAACAATAGATGTGAGATATGTAAGAAACGTCTAAGAATACCATATAGGCCAAGGGAAAGTCAACCCATACCAAGAGATTTCAACAAGTTTGTGGCAATGTATTTAGTGGTAAGGAACAAAGAACAAAAACAATTTAATTTTACACTTTGTCAGCATGGCAGCTACATTTCCATCAATCAACAATAACGCATAGTGAAGACAAGAAAATAATCGTGGATACGGATGAAAAAGTGGATAGGGATAAGGCATTGACTACTGACAATTGGAGAGAGTTTTCGAACATGAATTTGGAGATGTATGATTGACATATGAACACAATATAAATGTGTTGCAGAGAACCCTTTTTGCAATGGAGTATGTGAAAGGAGTTGTACAGTGGTAGACAAAATGTTTCATAAAATATTGGTAGATGTCCCAAGTTTTACATTATCTTCTGCACCGAGTTACTGTAAGTGCTAAGAATTCATTACAGATGAGTGAAGTACATAGTCCTTATCAGTTAGTTAGGGACAGGCAGGCATACTCAAGTTCCATCAGTAATATGGAACCAGCTCCCAAGAGGCTATAATTTGTTCCACTTTCTTGGAGTATTTACCGCACTGAATGCAGGTAGAAAAGCTTTCATTATAGTCAAAGTCTCATAGATTTTGGTGAGATTTAAATCAGGAGAGAAGGCCATTGGAAACCAGTTTAAATGTGTAAGATACGGTTTACGGTAAGACAGAGAGCGTCTTAAAGAATGGAGAATACCAGGGAAGGTTGATTTTAAAGACCGAAAAATAATAATTGTACAGTATGTAAATCAGACTGTTCAGGCACACCCTTCAAGTTTACTTCATAAGGATTTCCAATGTCTGGATTCTGAATGAATTACAGAAAATAACAGAGCCAGGTACCTCACACCAAAATGTTACACAGCTCAGAGGATCAAATTCCAAACTTGACAGTTTGTCTTATATGGACAGATCAGCTCGGATAGTCAGTATGATGTGATTGATCCCAAAGGACAATTGCAAAAGGTGGATGTGGAAGTCAAATACCGAACAGAAAGTGCAAGTCAATGGACAAATTGCAACTATTATAAATATAGCAGGGAAAACCACTAGAAAATGTAAAGTCTGGGTGAATGTACAGGAGGAAGGGCAGGAGGTTGTAATATGGACGAGGAACATGAAGTTCAAGATAGAAGAGAAGTAAACAGAGTGTATGTTCAAACATGTCCCTAGAACGAGATTATGACCCACAAAAAAATTGTATTAATAGGAAGGGAGAATAAATAGTAGCAGACAAGAAATCAATAGAAGGCAAGTGGGAGAATCTAACAAGGACAAGAAATACATTAGTAGCCAGGAATACTACCAGGAGCAGAGGCCATTTATAAACTAGAAGATAAGTTAATGAAAGATGCCAATAAAGAATTACAAAGCTGGAGAGAATTTGGGATATACATCGAGGTGCCAGGTAGGGAACAAGAAGCTCTATCACAGAGGTGGATACCGACAGGAAAATTGGTCTGTACAGGGACTAACCAGCTCAGGCTCAAGGCAGAAGGTTTTGGGAGAAAAAGAAACAGTAGATTCACCAATGGCAAGGAAAGCAGATTTCAAACTTTGCTTAACCTTGTTAGCAAGAGAGTCGTGATAGTGTAGATCAATCAATATATTGTAGATATTTAATGAGGATCATTATGAATGGATGTTTAGTGACTGCTGCTTCTGTTTCTTTCAGTTTTTATTTGCTCCAGGCTTCATTTCTTTTGCACATATTGTACTTCATGGTGACAAACTATCAATCCCTAAATCCAATGAATCACTGGGTCCATATGAAATGTTATTTGCCATGCTTTTCTAACCCACTACGAATTTGTGGTGACTACCAAGAATACACAGTGACTGTCACTTCACACAAAGAACTGACAGAGCTTCAATAATCACAGCCACCTTCAGAGCTTGTCGAAGCAGTTTGTACCAACTGTAACCATACAATGCAGGTCTTGCCCCCAGCAGCTTTGAAAATAGCTCCATTCTTTATGGAGCTTTAAGTGATCAGGAAGTGAGCCACTCACAAAGTATTCAGCCTCTGCTCTGTGTTGTTTATACGTGGACAGGCAGGAGACGAAGAACACAACAAGCCAGGCAGCATCAGGAGGTGGAGAAGTCAATGTTTTGCGTGTAACCCGTGTAATAGCTCCATAAAACAAATTAAATACACCCTTTTGTTAACAACAAGCACTTTATGATCCCGGTTTTGTAAATTCATATAGAGACTTATTTAATCCCTGGGGGAATGTCCTCAATTTTGGCTAATCTCCCCAGATTAGACAAATTACTTCCACTGCAGGTTTACCAATGAAGGTTCAGATGCCAGTTTCTGGAATGGAATTTAGTTGAGCAATCCAGTAACTGAGCTGCTTGTCAGCATTACTGCACAATACACCAGCTTTGCTTTTCTCCGAGTCCCAGTGGCATCAATGCATTAGTTTTCTACCAGTTCAATCTATTTGGACTTCAGTGCAGAGGGACAACTCAGAATTCATGGATTTCCATGGCAACATCTGGGAAATCAAGAAGAAAATAAATCACAGAACTGGAGGCACTGAATTACTTGTCTAACAGTACACAGGAAAATAAATTAACAAGGAAATGCATATTTAAAAGGAGCAGACAATCTATATTACATTGCCGTATGATGCTGTGGGACTACAACAGTTTGCAGTCAGTTTCAATAACGTTCAGACTGTCTGCAGCAAGTCTCCCTGTTCCATATCCGAATACAAATACACACGTATACACTCTACATCATTGACCAATAGCTGAACTGATCTCGCCATACACACACCACAGACTTGGTTAGAGACAGAAAAACTGTAGATGCTGGTATCCAAAGTAGACAGGCAGAAGACTGGAAGATCACAGCAAGCCAGGCAGCATCAGGAGATAGAGAAGTCTACGGGTTACACGCAAAACATTGACTTCTCCACCTCCTGATGCTGCCTGGCTTATTGTGTTCTTCGTCTCCTGCCTGTCCACGTATAAACAACACAGAGCAGAGGCTGAATACTTTGCGATGAGTAGCTCACTTCCTGATCACTTAAAGCCTCTCCATCATCCAAACAGCTCAACTGTGAGATCTGTTGAAATGCACAATGTGCTTAGATGGATGCAACTTCCACAGCACTGTACTGGTTCCCCCACAGGTCATGTAGCAGTCTGCACTGGGTGTATCTTGTCTTCCTCCATCATTGCCAGGCCAGAATCCTGCAAATTTCCATCTAAAAATGGGAGTACCATCACCACCACATGGCTGAAATGAGGACTGCAGACACTGGAGATTAGGGTCAAGAGTGTGGTGCTGGAAAAACACAGGTCAGGCAGCATCCGAGGAGCAGGAAAATCGACATTTCAGGCAAAAGCCCTTCAACAGGAGCTGCAGTGACTGAAGACAATCCATCAACCTCTTTTCAACAGACCTAGGAGAGGGCTAAGGGAGAAGGGCTGGGCACAGTAAGTATTGACTTGCCCACATCCCATGGAGGAAGCTTGAGAAAGAGAGAGTCAATATAAGGACTGCAACAAACATTACATTGGACAGACTGGCAGAAAACTACCCACCAGCTGAGCACCAACTAGCCACCAAAAGACATGACCAACTAACACTAGTATCCATGCACACAGACAAAGAGGGACACCAGTTCAACTGGGACAATACATCCATCTTGGGACAGGCTAAACAAAGACATGCATGGGAATTCTTAAAGGCCTGGCATTCAAACCGGAACTCCATTAACAAACATATCGATTTGGAACCCATTTACCAAACTCTCAGAAAAAGAACCAGAAGTGATATCACCCACCACAACAGACCAACACAGATAAATAGAAAGCGGGACAGAACACCAGCACTTCACCGGAGGCTCACTGATGATGTTACCCAGCATGGTGATGAAACATCGGAGAACAAATCTACCAGCTCAGTGAGCAAACTTACAACATGGCAAAAATTGTGTGTGATGTGGGAAGATGATGCTTTGACCAAAAGTTTTCAGTAGAGTCAGAGACAGTTCAAGACCCATGATTTGTTGCTAATCCCCAAAGTTGTGGGAAAAAAACAAATTCAATGCTCCCTGCCAGCAAACTGCTACCATTAAAATGGATAGGAAATCTGCAGGATTTGTCTTAGAAGTCTAACTGTTCACTTCAGACAAGGAAATCTGCAATCTGAAATTTCACAGTTGGATTAGCATCTTCTCAAATGATCAACCCATACTTTTCTCAATAGTAACTGATAATTTCAGTTGGGCCGTGAAGGACTGACAGCAATCAATACTTTCACAACATTAACCTGAACAATTAGATCTGGTGTGCAAGAAACCACTCCTTAATTCAACTTGAAGTTAGCTGAGCGTTCATCCAACTTTTTAAAACGCATCCTTACAGTTAAAATCCTTCACTCTCGGCAATTCTCAACATTCATTTTGATTTCTTCCTGGGTGGGTGAAAATGGAATTGTTTTGATTTTGCATATTCCATCTTTTTAAAAAAAACACAAGCATAATTAACCAGGTGTCAGCCTGCTCGATTCTATTGCCCCCATTCTGTGGCATGTCTTCACAGATCTATTCATTATTTATCACCACATTTGTTCTGATGAGCATTCTAACTGCTGCATAACCACCAACTCCCAGCAATTGGGCTTCAATTTGACCAGCCAATTATTTACTGACTACAGTTCTGTCCTTCCATACTCAAGTCAATTATGTAAGGAATGTTTTCTCTGTCCACTTGCTTCCTGCACAGTGAGATATGGTCTGCAAACTTGGGCTACAGTTCAAAATTCTTTTACTGTCCCATTTACTCTACACCTCCACCACACCCCTTCTCGCCATATGACCCAAGAACTACAAACTTTCCCATTCCATCTGAGTGTTAATGTGATGCAACAACCCTTAGCCAATTTTAACTCCTCTTGGGCTACTATTGACTATCGGGAGATGGTGGTATAGTGGTAACTGGTAATCTAGAGCCCGATGCAAATGGTCTGGATGCTGGATCAAATTTCACTGTGGCAGATGGTGAAATTTGTAATCACTAAAATCTGGATTTAAAATAAGGAGCTAAGCTCATGGTGACCATTTGTCCATTGTCAATTGTCATAAGAACACAACCAGTTCACCAATGTGTTTTAGGTAAGGGAATCTGCCATCGTTAAGTGTTCTGGCCTACATGTGACTTCAAACCCACAGAAATGTGGATAACTTTCACATTCTAAAACGGCTTAGAGTACCAATCATTTCAGGGGCAATTCCGGATGGGTAATATCCAAATCTTCTGTTCTATTCTAAAACAGACTGTCACCAAGCATGTGGTTTATCTGAAATTGATCTAAGCTCTAACCATTAGTTGGTTCGATGCAATCTCTTTCATATGGTATGGTTGGAGTCAAGTTTAATCTGAATTCAAAACCCAAGATGAGTATCAATCACCTACAGTTTGCTCTTCAGAAAAGCATGATGAGCATGAAAAGGCAGAAAACACCCCAAATAACTAACACCAATTTCTACACAGCTGGTTCACGCACAAGTGCTGGTGCATTTTGCATAGGATTGTTTTGGCTGGAGGTAATTATCCAAGACTTGCCACCATAACAGCAAATTATTATGTTGCTGCCAACTCCTGTGGAAAAACATCTAGATCTAATGCCAGGAGATGCACCTCATTCCATGTGTCTACTTCCTCTCATAGCTGACATAGAGAGCTGTATTTGAGCACCAGAAGAGTTCATTCATTGGTAGTTTCTGTACAATACAGCCTTTCAAAATTGAAACCAAACTAAAATACTTTTATTTGTTGAAGACCTTCCCATGTCAGTAATGACGTAGTCCTGATGAAAGGTTCCGACCTGAAACGTTAAATCCCCTTCTCCTGTAATGTTGCTTGACCTGCTGTGCTTTTCCCAGCTCCAGTTCTTGTCCATCATGTCAGTAAGCACCTCATACATTTGACCATTTTTCAAATGTATGTCAATAAAAATCTGAATACTGCACTTCATATGCTAAGTCATGTCTCAAATCAGTCAGTCAGTCACGGTGACATAAAATATTTAAAAACTGAAATGGTAAAGTAACATCATCCTGACTGATATTGCCTATCACAGTTGCTACAGTCAATGAATGGACATAAATATAAAACTGACGTGATGTTCTAAACCTAATTATTCAGAAAATCAAAAGCAAAGTACTCATATTATCCTATTAATAAACTAAAGAACAAATGGCTTTGATCATGTGTTATATTAACTACAAAATGTTACTAATTGTACCATGTTTGTTATCAGAAAAGTATTGGAAAACATTTTAACCACACATGGTAATATATGCAAAAAGCATTCTAGGTATTTCCCGGTGCAGACAGAATGCCTGTAATAGTGCAAAAATAAAATGTGTTATTGTGCTTTTGCAATATTTACATAAATCATATGCAAGGCTTTTGATTGTCTGAATAATCAGCTGTGGAACAACATGTCAGTTTCATATCCATTGGTTGTAGCAATTGTGATAGGCAGTATCAGTCAGGAAGGTATTATTACTGTACCATTTCAGTTGTGTTTTTCTCTCATATTTTAAGTAGAAAGCTCCAGGAAACTACTGCTAAGAATTAATCCATTTCCCAACTGAACACATTACAGATGAAAAGCAGATGCACCAAGGTTTTCATTATTCTACAATGACACAAACCACAAAGTTTTTCTTGTCCCCATCATATGAAACTTACAAAGGCAAAAAGCAGAACCATCTGTGTCCCAAATGTTGCTGACTATAACTCAAAACCGCAACACGCTCAATGTTCCTATAGTGAAATAATTGTGAATTATGGAGCACACACAGCTGCCAATTACTCTCACAAAAACTAAATAGTATCATAAGATAAACATCAAGTTGCCACAATATCAAAATATTTCAATCATGATTATTACTAATAAGAATGACTTGCATTTATGCAGATTTTTCCATTACCTCCAGAAATTTGTAACAATTGAAGAACCAAATTGTAACCTCCATATTGAGAAATCACGTTGCCATAATATCTGAGTTGTCAAGTATATTCAAGGCTGAGACAGACAGATTTAAGGGAATTTGTAAATTTAAAGTTTTAAAATTTAATTTAAAAAAAATCTTTAAAAGGGAATCAGGGTTTATGTGGGGGAAAGGCAGGAAATGGAATTAAGGATGATCAGATCAGCTAGAACCTCATTGAATGACAGTAGACTCAATGGGCTGAATGGTCTCCATCTGCTCCTATCATCTTATCATCTGGAGCACGGCAGAAGAAGAGACACTGGCCATCAACAAGCAGCAATTTTAAGTCACTTCAACTTAAGCTCAAATTAGTCTGTACAACAATTTATATTCATGCTTGTTTCTCTGCTATTTAAAAACAAGCATCTTCACTAACAATCTGATGCATGTTTAATTGCATGAAGGCAAAGCTGCTTCAACAATATTTAAAAACAGTTAGAAAGTTTCACTCTATCTCTGTACAATCAAGAGAAATAAATTGTTACTGTCTGGAAGTTTATTGATCTTCATATGGAATTCAGCTTTAAATCATTTTACCATTCGGCTTGGTCAGAGAAATCATTAGAGTTAGTCCCAAGAAAGAAACATATAAAGTTGAGATTTAACACTTTGGCAATATTTATTTTCATAGCAGATGGGGTGATTGGTTCAGATTAAGCTCTTGATGGTGTTCTTCATATTTTAGTGTAATGAATGTTATTCTACAATATTGATGCCATGCAATGTTCTGTGTTTTATTGTTGTAGTTGTTATAATAACATGTGGCACCAAGCACTGGCAAATTCTTAAAATATAGTCTATAATATGAGACAAAAACTCAAACTTCTCCATTACAATAAAAACGTCCCTTATTTTATAATAAGATCTAGCAGAATTTTGTTTCTTTATTTAGCTTCTTTCTTAATACAGTCACACACTTATTTCACAAACTTGAAATAAAATTAAAGGCTTTCAAGTGCTTTTAACTCCAAAATTTATTGCGCAAAATGCTCCAATTTGATTGGTTGCCTATCTGCTTGCTGATATTATCCCTGCTGCACACAAAGACATCTGTCTATTTTGGCACCAGATTTAATATAGTCATTGGGAAAGGACAAAAGGAGGAGAACAGGAAAAAAGGGGAAGGGATAGAGGGGAAAAGAAGGGGGAGGAGGAGAAATGGGTGAGCGAAAATGGATAGAAGGGGATGGAAAAGAAAAAAGGAAGGAAGGAAGGAAGGAAAAGGAGGAAGGAGGAGGAGGATTGCTAAACATTTGAGTTCATCTTTCGTTTCAAGGTCAGTGCTGTTGTCCACAAAATTCAAACCAATGACCAGTTCAAAAGGTCAAGGTAGTTCAGAACTTCTCCCTTTAAAGAAAACATATGGAAATTATTTACCTAGAGCCATTTTGCTTTCAGAGCATTCAAAAACTTATTTAAAACCAAATTCTAATCAAATTAACAAAACCAGCCAGGTGGAAGTGTTCCACAATACAGTACCCATTTCAGTTGCTTTTCCATGCTAATTTTTTTTTGCGTGATTTAGGCAAGGTAGTCAAATCCAGAGACAGACTTGTTGGATATGCCTTACTTTATCTATTCAGCAGCTTCAATGGATCTTTACTTCTCTCCCTATTCCACTCTCAATACGCAAGGGCCCTTTTATGAATTATGAATCTGACCACGTCCCCATACACTGTAGAGAAAGTAAGAACAGTCAACAACTACATAATTATCACATCATCAGCTATATCCTGTAAGACATTGAAATATTGCAAAAATAAATTGTCTGCTCAGCCAATTGTGTGAAGTGTTAAAAAAAATTGTATTGATATCAAACAAACAGTCGTCACTTCATAAGTTTGAATCTCTGTCAGCACATTGTGGGCTAAGTCATTAGTTAGATAAAATTTATGACAGCCCCAATCCAAAATACATAATTCAGCTTGTTTCTACTGAAAGCATTGGTGTCATTCAAAATTCTCAGAAGTAGAAAACCAGTAATTTACAATCTACAGATTACATTTTATTACAATGGTTGTATACAAGGTCTTCAAAAAAAAGGTTCAAGGATGTACACATCTGTTTAAAAAGTAGAAGCATATTGCTCTTTCTTTGAACACAGACTGAAGTATGGCTTCAAACAAATGGAAACTCTGAATTCTTTACCCATTCAATTCACAAAATAAAACATAATGAGGATCAGAAGGTTACCAAAAACGGCTACTTCAAACCCACATAGTCAGTCAATGTTCAAATGAAAAGTACCACCTACAAATTTATTGTACACAGCCCTGCTCTGGAAAGAAGGGGTTGGCGGGGGGGGGGGGGGGGGGGGGGGACATCAAAAGTTCATTTGTTGTGAGGACCTCTGCATGAATGTACCAGAATTCAAAAAAAAATATTATTTTCTTCAGAAGTCAAACCTGGCTGCACTCAAGAGAACTGCACACAAGGAACAAGCTGCAGTTCAGGAATTAACAATGCAAGGTGGATCCAAATGCAGGAGGATGTAATTACGCTGAGAACTTAAAAGCTGCCTGGCTTAATTCTCTAAAAAGTTGGAGATCGGAGTCAATTGAAATGCACGGAACTATTACGGATTTTGCTAAAAAGGTTGTGTTCCCCTGTCTGGAGACTCGAAAATTAGGGTCATACCCTCATGACAAGGATTAGGACTGAGAGAAAGAAAGATTTCTTCTCTCAGAGTGTTGAAATACTTTGGAATTCTCTGTACCAAAAAAAAAGGTCTGAATGCTCACTTTTCAAGTATATTCAAGATGGAGATTGGTCAAGTTGAGGGAAAATCGAGAGATATGGGTAAAAAGAAGGTTGATATTAAAGATCAGATCGAGGTATCACTTGGTCTCCCATAGAATCATAGCGATGCAAAGAATCTTGTATACAAAAACATTTTGATCGTTACAAATAGATTTTCAGACTTGAGAGCAAGTACATTTCAAACATTCATTTTGTCTTAACTAGAATTTATTTTCACTAATTGCATTGCTCAGTGAGGCAATCCAATAGACTACAGACATTGCTATATTTTCCAGAAGGAATAGAGGAATTTGCAAATTCCATGCCTACTCACTCAGTAGACCAATGATATGCAGTGCAGAGACAGGGAGCTGCAGAGAGAAGACAGAAACGTGCTTGGCCATGCGGTGGAAGTAATTCTTTCTATATTAGGCACTGATGTGATATATGCACAAGTTTGGTGAAACAATTGGATGTATAAAATGTAAAAGCTCATTCTCTGAGCTATTGACTTTTACCTTAATATCAATATACCAATATAATAAAAGCCTAAAAATCAGAGAGATTGGGTTTTCAGCAACTGTTTAGTACAACATTTGAGTTGATTGTGCTGAATTTTCCATTGTTAAAGTTCTCCTCAATCTATATTATAATAGCAACCTTTGTTAAGTCACAAGTCCAACTTGTCCTTTTAAACAAATTTTGGAAAATGAATTTCCCATAGTTGTTACTCAGTAAAACTCAACGTCAATATGTGGTTGAGTTTTCAGGTTCTGCTATGGGAGGGCATCAAGCAAAAAAAAAGGAGAGACATTCATCTCTCCAGAGAAGGCCACAGCATCATTTAAAATCTCTTAGTGCAACTATTGGTGCAAACAAGACATCTCTGCCAGTGCAATGTTCCCCTGAAGGGACCAACGTCCGCTGGTGGATAAATGAAACCACATACAAATCCTGACATTTCAGATATAATTACAAACTGAATTAAATCAAAATATTTCACACACTTCCCACAACATCAACAATAGTAAACTGAATAAAAGTTATGTCCAATTATTTGTACTTTTTCCAATACTATGCTATTTTAAAATAACTACTGATGAGAAAAGCCTTCCTTGAGCCAATGTCAAAAATAGTGTGCACACTGCAGAAGATCTTAGCGAATAAATTGATCAGTGGAAATCAAAATCAAGTCACCTATAGTCATTGGGATCTACAGCACAGAAAAAGGCTTTTCAGCCTATTGAATCTGCACTGCTCAAAAAACACCCACCTACCTATCCTAATCCCATTTTCCAGCACTTGGCCCATCTATCCAAGGCAAAAATAGCAGGAGTGTTTCTCATCCTTCAAAAAGTTGCCATGAGAAATTTAAGACCCACAGTAGTGACTGCTGAATTCCTACACACTAAGCTTCATTAGTACTGTAAATTTTAAACAATTATAGATGTTTACAAAGAGCTGTTCTGATTAATTCAAAATGTACACATTACTGTATAGCAGCATGGAACTGAAAATGAATATTCAACCACATATTGAAGTTGTTTTTTAATGGGTGATAGAATGTGAAAGAATCTGATTGAAACCAGGTTTAAAGAAGGTGACATGATATTATTTTGTGAATCATAACATTATGACCAATGAAAGAATGAACACTGGTTATATCTCTGTGGAGGAGAAAACTCAGATACACTCCCTTCCTGCCAGAAGTAAAAAATCAGCCATAAAATGTTCTGAATTAGCCACACTTTGTGAATACAATTTATTTGAAAGGTGACTGGTGAAGGGCTATCAGGCTTTGTCAGATTCTGACAAATTTGAACCACAGGTTGATCTTTCCGTCAAAGAATCCATCACAGAATTGACTTAATTCTATGCAGGTTTTGCAGCGATTCCAGTTGGAAATCATAACATCTGTACTTGCCTTCAAACTGTTGGATTGTATGAGAATAATGTCAAACATGGATAAGCCTGCGGTCCTGACTGGAGTGAGATTCAAAAAGACAGGCATGCTTCTAGATCAGATGGCTGAAACTTTAAAAGAAATTGGGAAAGCACTCATCTTCAGTTGCTTAATAATACAAAGATGCCCATCAGTATTGGTCAACATAAACAGGACATACAATGCTGGCAGCATTGAGGCCATTTGAATGTTGGGGTTTAACAGTTTCATTAAAGAGGAATTACAAATAAGAAGGATGATAGAAATCTTTTTTAAGCACTATAATAGGCTGCAAGAGTTGGATAACTATGGAAGAAGGACAAACCCCAGGAATAACCAAGGGGTAATCATAAGATGCTTCAGATATAACTCATAGTATCAATATGTGGGATTGCTCAAAATGCAAAGTTTCTGGGAAGTGACATGGAAAGTATGAAAGGAGGATGACACAGACAGTCAGAAGAATCACACAGGTCACTAATTATTTCAGTCTATTAATGAGTGCCCTCGTGATAGATTGGCTCAATTTGACTATATCGGTAAACATTTGTTGAAGCTTTTCAGATTGTAGTCAGCAGGATATTTTACATGAATTCCAAGTCAAGGGGGAATATTGACATTTATACTACATGAGAGTAGTGTGCGATTGATGGGGAAATGGAATCTGATTGGTAGAGACTTTGGCTTGGAGAATGCACACAGTAATGCTTATTGACGGTCAACCGCAAAACTTTGAAATTGAACAGTCAACTGACCTCCCATCTCTTATGGTCTAATTGGGAAATTGGCAAGTGAGTTTCTCTACTACAGTCCACATCAATCCTACCTTCACTGGGCAGCATACACATTTGGGATTCCTACAATTCCACATGCTATAAGATTGGCCTTACCAGAAATCTCACAAACAGGACCTGAGCCATTTATTTACCCTGCTAACCTGATGCTGAAATAGGATGGTCCAAAGCCATCCTGCAGGGTAATGGCTGTCCTGATCGGGTCACCCTGGGTCCCTGAAATTCCAAGTCTGTATCAGGTCAATCCTGGAAGGAAAAGCTATTTCAAAATCTTGAGGCCCTAGTGAGCTAGCAAATATGGAGTTATAAGTCACACTCGCCACTAAAAGGATGTTGCCATCAAGTCAAAAAGGCATCCTGCTTATCACAAGCGAGCAATGTGGTATTTGAATTTTAGTGTCACCATTATGCTCTATCAAACATTCCAAGACCAGCGCATTGTATCAAACAGCTTGCCCCTTCCGCTGTTCAAAACACGTGATGGTATCCAATCAGGTGACACTTACAAAACTCAACAGTATCTAACAATTCTGCAATTGGACAACATTTTCTGGATAACAATGAATGTTCAAAGAATTACGCAGACAACCAACTTAGCATTGTCAGAGATACAGTGGTGCATTTCTGCACACTGGAACAGTGCATATTATTACCCAGGGAACTGTTCTTTGCAGACAGAAAGAACATGTACACCCACTGTAATTTGGGAAGATTTATAGCTCAGGTTGAGGTTCAGGTCTTAGGTTTACTCGCTGAGTTAGCAGGTTTGTTTTCAGAGGTTTCATCACCATGCTAGGTAACATCATCAGTAAGCCTCTGGTGAAGCGCTGGTGTTCTGTACTGCTTTCTATGTGTGTGTCTTGGTCTGTTAAGGTGGGTGATATCATTTCTGGTTCTTTTTCTCAGAGATTAGTAAATGGGGTCCAAATGTGTTTACAGATAGAGTTCCAGTTTGAATGCCAGGCCTCGAGGAGTTCCCCTACATGTCACTGTTTAGCCTGTCCTAGGATGGATGTGTTGTAACAGTCGAAGAGGTGTCCTTCTTTATCTGTGTGCAAGGATACCAGTGATAGTGGGTGATGTCTTATGGTGGTTAGTTGATGTCCATGTATCCTGGTGGCAAGTTTTCTGCCCTTCTATCCGATGTACTGTTTGTTACAGTCCTTGCAGGGTATTTTGTAAATGACATTGGTTTTGCTGGTTGTTGGTATAGGGTCCTTCAGGTTCACCAGCCACTGTTTAAAGTGCATTGGTAGGTTTGTGGGCTACTCTGCTGCCAAGGGTTCGGAGTAGTCTGGAAGTCATTTCAAAGATGTCTTTGATGTAGGGTGATGTAGCCAGAGTTTCTGGGTGCGTTGTGTCTGCTTGTTTGGGTTTGTTATTTAGGAATCAGTGGACTGTGTTTATTGGGTACCTGTTCATCTTGAATATGCTGTCTAGGTATTTTCCTTCTGCTCTTCGTAATTCCTGGGTGCTGCAGTGTGTTGTGGCCCATTGAAATAATGTCCTGATGCAGCTCCATTTGTGGGTGTTGGGATGATTGCTTCTTTAGTTAAGTATCGTGTGTGCGTGTGTGTGTGCGTGCGTGCGTGTTGCTTTCCTGTAATCGCTGGTTTGAAGTTCTCCATTAACTGTTAGTCTTACTGTGACACCTAGGAATAGGAGTGTGTTGTTATTCTCATCCTCTTGGGAATTTTATGTTGGTAAGGATATTGTTCATGTTGTAGATTTCCTCTAATTTGTTCTGTTTTGTGATGACAAAGGTGTCATCTGCATAGCAAGCCCAAAGTTTGTGTTGAATCATGGGGAAGACTGTTTGTTCAAGTCTCTGCATGACTGCTTCTGCTCGGAAGCCTAATATTGGTGATCCCATGGGTGCTCCATGGATTTATTTGTAGGTCTCATCAGTGAAGGTGAAGTGGGTAGTGAGGCACAGGTCTAGTAACTGGAGGGTGTTGTCTTTGCTGATGAAGTTGGTGCAGTTTGCTGTTTGGGTCCTTGGTTCCTCGAGTAGTGCGGTCAGTGTTTCTCTGGCCAGGTTGACGTTAATTGATATAAACAAGGCTGTTACATCAAAGGAGACCATTATTTTATCCTCTTCTATCTTGGTGTCTTTGATGATGGTCAGGAATTCTTGGGCTGTGTGAATGGAGTGGCATGAGTCTTCTACCTGGTATTTTAGTTTTCAGTGGAGTTCCTTAGCTACTCAGTGTTCCAGGTATGAGTCTGAGGGGGACCTCTGGTTTGTGTACTTTAGGTAATCCATAACAGCAGGGTGTGTGGGATCCATCTGGTTTCATTTTTTGGAAAGTCTGTCTTGTTTATATGTCCTGATTTATGAAGGATGTGACACAGTTTTCTAGTTGAGGAGTCGGGTCTATTGCCACCTGTTGGTGAATGTTGGTACCTGTGAGCAGTGAGTTTGCATTTTCAATGTACAGTACTTGGTTCTGTTAAGGATGACGGCCATGCACTGCTAGTAGGATTACAACTCACTCCACCCAACACTTTCTGAACACCAAAGACACCTAGATAGAAGTGGATGAAATTATGGTATCTTTTGACAGAACAGCCCTATTCACATCAATTAACATCAACCGGAGTGTAATAGGGTAAGGGAATGGGTCTGGGTGGTTTCTCGTCAGAGGGTCGGTGTGGACTTGTTGGGCCTAATGGCCTGTTTCCACACTGTAGGGATTCTATGATACTCTACCCATACCCTGTATTATTTTATGAATTTCTATCAGGTTACCTCTCAACCTCCTATGCTCCAATGAAAGATGTCACAGCCTTTCTTTATAACTGGGCAACATCCTGGTTAATCTCGTCTGAACCCTCTACCTTTTCTAAACAGAATGACAAGAGAGTTAAAGTATTAATGACTTCAGGGAATAGGAATTTGAAGGTAACGTACTGAAACTGGACAGGCTGTTTAACATCCATAATACTGTCAAGTTGAAAATTCTGTGAAAGAACACAAAAAGGTACCAGATAAGGGCCACCCTAAATGTAAAGGGTATTAATGAAAATTATGAAATTTTAGTACCGAAGATTTCCATCCTGACTAACTGCCTTGCAAACATTTAATGAAAATCTAACGAAAGAACTTAAGATATCCAATAAAGAAAAAAAGGCATTTTACATTTTGTGGACACATTTGACTAGACATAGTCTATGTAAATTTATAGTAAAAAAAAGACAAGATAATGCCACGATGGATAGGAACAGGACTAACAGCACTGAATTAAATCCTGATTGGCAAGTTCTCCTCTATTGACCATGAAGATGTCAGGAGTATTTGTGAGAATCTAAATATTGTAGTGATGCATATGGTGTAGAAAAATTCTTTCTGTATCAAAGTCTGGGAGATTAATCTCACTGTGATTGGTGAAATGCTGCAAATACTGTTCAGATGGTTAGGGGACAACAGCCTGCCCATCAATTAGTTTCCAGGAGAAATGGGTAGTGCATGTATGGAACAAGCTGCCAGAGGTGGTGAAGGCTGGTACAATCACAACATTTAAAAAGGCAATGGGATGGGTATAGGAATAGGAGGCTTTAGAGGGATATGGACCAAATGCTGGCAAATGGGACTTTATCAGTTTAGAATATCTGGTCAGTGCAGATGGGTTGGACTGTGCTGTATAACTCTATGACTCTAAATCCCAACGTGGGGAATCCCCCAGTTTTTATTTTAAAAATGGACTACAATTAGTTTGAAGTACTTTAAAATACCATGCAGGCAGAAGAGCCTTTATTGAGGTGAAAGTTTTACAAAAAAGATCAGGAGAGATTTGAGGTGATGTATCAAGCCATCAGAAAAGCACTTTAAAATCGCTGAGGCATGGAGTATTTCAAAGAGAGAAGGGAAAAAAGAAAGGTTGCAGAGATAATGGAGGTTTGACTAGGTGATGTAGAAGATCAGGACAAGGTCATTTAGCAAAAAGTTTAATTAACAACAGTTAACACCAAGCTGACTTACATGCCAGTGGGTGCTCCTGAGTGGAAGAAAGCCCTCTAGTAGAGGGGACAGAAGAGGCCACAGGGAAACGTAAAAATCTGACTGAATATGCAAGATAAGGGGAAAAATATCAAGTCTGTGCATTGGGATGAGGAAGTAAAAATGTGGAAAGCCAGCAAACATGGTTTAAGCTGAAACGGTGAGTCTGGTGCTGCTGTTAGCTCAAGAAAAAAATCAAGAACTTCTGAAAGAGGTCTGATGACAGGAATGACCATTGGAGTAGTAGTCATCCAGATAGGGACGAGAGATCTCAAAGTGCACAGGTTAGCAAGATCAAAGACAATGAACAGATGAAGATTGCCACAACTAGCAGGAGCCCTTACAGTAGAGAAACGGTACAGGCAATCAATCAGCCAATGAAAAATTGGTGAAGGAAACAAAACAAAACGAGCATGACAGTTGAAGAGTTTGGGGTATATAAGGAACTGCCAGACAAGGAACCACCAGCATGATCTCATTGGTGGATATGTATAGAGAAAGTAACTTCATACATACTACTGGGAAGTAAGACCAGACTTTCAGATCAGGGATTAGAGGAATAATTAGATGACCAGGAATCAATATCATCCAGAATAAATAAGCTTGAGGTTTTTCCAACACTTTTAGCAACACACTTGTAAATCCATTGATTTCAAAGCAGCACTTTTGCTAGGATAAACAATTTCAAAGAGATGTATTTTTAAAACCTCCAGGTGAGGTATTGAAGGGAAACTACAGAACAGTTTATGTAAATGTATCTTTGGGTTAAATGATGTATTCAGGTTGGGGTATTTTTCAGATAGGTCAGTCCTACTGAAAAAAAAAGTGTTTTCAACTAAATGCAGATCCAGCAACAATTGACTAAAATTGTAAAGAAAAACTAAAATGTATTTTCTTAATGCATGTCGATGATGTCCTATGGGGAGGATCTGAGACATTTGAAAACTATCGCAGATGGATACAATTATAAAGGAATTCAAAATTGGAAATCAGGCTTCAGGTGCACAAGCTTGAATCAACAATCTTACCAAGAGAATATGAATAGGATCTTGACAGTGCAAGTTATATCCATACAAGAGGACGACTGTACATCCAAAGAAGTGGCAGATCAATTGACAAGTTCAAATGGACAACTGAATTGGCTAACCACACAAATTGAACTGGAAGGATCTTCAAGTCTTACCTGCTCGACAAGACACTTTTGAGCAGATTGATTAGAACAGATAACAAACTAAACTGGGTGCATGTATTGTGTATTTGCAGTAGGTTGAAACATGCTGCTGTTGAAATGATGGTCTTTAATGCCCTTGAGAAGGTGGAAGTGAGCTGCCTTCTCAAACCACTGCAGATAATAAGGTGTAAAGCAACCCCTCTTGCTATTAGGATCTGCATATTCATTTCATGATCCATGTACAAGGACATTCAAATACTCCCCCGAATACCAATATTTACTGGTCTCCCACATTTCTTTGAAAAAATCTACCTCCCTTCCAGTCTTGATACCAAACTGGATAATTTTACACTTCCTGGCATATTATACTCAATTTTCCATCTCCTGGTCCAATCAGTTATTAACTCCTTGTAGCCTCTGTTTCAGTTTCTATTTTACAAAAAAAAAAGTTCTAAACAAACTGCCTGTTCTATAAATTAATCATGCCTTATAACAATTTTGTCTGAAATTCATCAAGTTTCCTTTGGAAAGATTACACTCAGAATCTCTTAATTGGTATCTTCCTGGCTATAGATTGAGAGTGTCTTCCTCACAGATTACTTTCTCAGAGTTCAGCATTATCAGGAACTATGGATACAGGCTCTTTGGTCCCCTTACCATCAGAGTCATTGGTAATATGGCATAACATTCCTGCCATTCTAAATACTCCATTCTACTAAAACGTTAACAATCGGAAACATTCATTCTGTTTCTCACTCCACAGTTGTCGTCTGCCCAGCAGAGTTTTTTTTATATAAGATTCCCCACAGTGTGGAAACAAGCCCTTCGGCCCAATCAGTCCACACCGATCCTCCGAAGAGTAACCCACCCAGAACCCCTACCCTCTGACTAATGCACCTATCGCTATGGGCAATTTAGCATGGCCAATTCACCTGGCCTGCACATCCTTAGACTGTGGGAGGAAACCGAAGCACCCGGAGAAAACCCAGAGAATGTACAAACTCCATACAGACAGTCACCCAAGGCTGGAATCGAACCTGGGACCCTGGTGCTGTGAAGCAGCAGTGCTAGCCACTGAGCCACCGTGCCACCCATTTGCTGCATTCTTGGTTTTAAATTAGAAAACAGCACATCATCCAATTGGTCAGTAGGATAGACTGACCGGTATAATAGGGGACCAGTTTGCTCAGTTAGGAAGATGGCTGGTTTCTAATACAGGGATGCCAACAGTATGGGTTCAATTCCTGCTTTAGTGCAGATCATCATTAACATTCTAACGTCTTTTGAGGCAGGACAACCTTCAAGTTAAATTCATCACCAGTCAAGTCTCTCCAATGAGAGAGTGGGGCTATGATGACTTTTTTTGGGTGGAATCATCCACGGTGACTAAGTGTCAGACCAATGACTTTCGACATGTTCTGCAATGCATGGTCCATCATAATTTTGAGAGTTAATGCATAAAATTAAAATGTTACAGTAACAATTAGCTGCATAGAAAAGGATGACACCAACCCCCTCAGACCTAAAATGCTCAATTGCAGCAATTCTAGCACCAAATGACTATATATTTCATTACGTTTAATTGACACTTTTATGGAATTAGCCAGACAGCGATAAATCATAAAATGTAGCAGGTCAAAAAGCAGGCAGCTACCACAGAGATGCTCAGCAGGTCTGACCTAATCTAGTCTGTAAAGCTTCATCCCATCCTAACATATCACTGCTCCCCTATCTATTTTGAAACCTATTCACGTTTCAGTTTCTATTTTACAAAAAAAAAGTTCTAAACAAACTGCCTGTTCTATAAATTAATCATGCCTTATAACAATTTTGTCTGAAATTCATCAAGTTTCCTTTGGAAAGATTACACTCAGAATCTCTTAATTGGTATCTTCCTGGCTATAGATTGAGAGTGTATGAGCATATCATTTGAACACAGGGTTAGAACTGCAATAATTGGCATCAATGGTTCACTCCTCCTTTCAGCACAACACCTTGAAGTTTGTTTTTTAAAAAAAAGGAAGGAGAAAATGTAAAAGCTTTATCTTCAAGGTTTTTATACTACTAGGGAAGTGATTGAAGACATGGACATCACAGCAGATTGAGTTCAGTGCAGTTAGCTTCAATGGATGCTATACAAAATCAAAGCCATTCAAACACAAACCAAACTGTAACCAATTCTGCATTAAGTTGGTATTATACATTAGGCTGACCTGAAAGTAGTTCACAAAATACTCCAGAACACAACTAGTGGCCAGAAAATAACTGAACACTAATTTGAATTATAAGACCATAAGACATAGGAGCAGAAGGCAGGCCATTCGGCCCATCAAGTCCACTCTGCCACTCAATCATGGCGGATGGGCATTTCAACTCCACTTACCCGCATTCTCCCCCCTATAGCCCTTAATTCCTTGTGACATCAAGAATTTATCAATCTCTGTCTTGAAGACCTTTAGCGTCCCGGCCTCCACTGCACTCTGCGGCAATGAATTCCACAGGCCCACCACTCTCTGGCTGAAGAAATGTCTCTGCATTTCTGTTCTGAATTTACCCTCTCTAATTCTAAGGCTGTGTCCACGGGTCCTAGTCTCCTCGCCTAACGGAAACAATTTCCTAGTGTCCACCCTCTCCAAGCTATGTATTATCTTGTAAGTTTCTATTAGATGTCCCCTTAATTTTCTAAACTCCAATGAATACAATCCCAGGATCCTCAGCCGTTCCTCATATGTTAGACCTGCCATTCCAGGGATCATCCGTGAGAATCTCCGCTGGACACCCTCCAGTGCCAGTATGTCCTTCCTGAGGTGTGGGGACCAAAACTGGACACAGTACTCCAAATGGGGCCTAACCAGAGCTTTATAAAGTCTCAGTAGCACAATGGTGCTTTTATATTCCAACCCTCTTGAGATAAATGACAACATTGCATTCGCTTTCTTAATTACGGACTCAACCTGCATGTTTACCTTCAGAGAATCTTCGACTAGCACTCCCAGATCCCTTTGTACTTTAGCTTTACAAATTTTCTCACCGTTTAGAAAGTAGTCCATGCTTGTATTCTTTTTTTCCCAAAGTGCAAGACCTTGCATTTGCTCACATTGAATTCCATCAGCCATTTCCTGGACCACTCTCCCATTCTGTCTAGATCCTTCTGCAGCCTCCCCACTTTCTCAGTACTACCTGCCTGTCCACCTACCTTCGTATCATCGGCAAACTTCACTAGAATGCTCCAGGCCCTTCATCCAGATCATTAATATATAATGTGAACAGCTGCGGCCCCAGCACTGAACCCTGCAGGACAGTATACAGTGTAAATAACACAAAAGCAGAAATTTAGTGTGAAATTATTTAGTTCTGATAATCTGAATGAATCCGCTTTGAACTAAAAGGAATAAAGGGTTAATAATGAAAAGTTAAAAACAAAGTGTTGGATATCCTCAGCAGGGCTGGCAGATTCTGTGGAGAGAGAAACAGAGTTAATGTTTCAAGATGAAGGGGACCTTTCTTCAGAGCTGAAAGATGAAAGAAATGCAATGGGTTTTATGGTGTCAAGGTGAGAGATGAACGAAAGGAAAGATCTAGGATCAGGTAGAGGATCGGAGAGATTAAATAACAAAGATGCAATGGGACAAAAGATAAAGAGAGTGGTGATAGTTGTAGTAAAGTGACAAAGTGTTCAACCAGAGTGCAAGTGTAGATGCTGGAATAATAAATTGAGCTGAAAAACATGAAAAACAAGCTTAAATCTGCAAAAAAAAAGTCAAAAAGGATTTTTTAAAAATTCATTTTGAGAGATATGGGTGTTGCTAGCTGGTCAGCCGTCTGTCCCCATTGCCCTTTGTGAAATGGTAGTGAGCTGCCTTGTTGAACCGCAGCAGTCCACGTGCCCTTAGGAAGGAAATTCCAGGATTTTGACCCAGCGACAATGAAGAAACAGTAATATATTTGTAAGTCAGGATGGTAAACGGCTTGGAGAGGAACTTGAAGGTGGTGGTGTGCCCACATATCTGCTGCCCTGTCCTTCTAGATGGAAGTGGTTGTGGGTTTGGAAGGTGTTGTCTGAGGATCTTTGGTGAATTGCTGCAGTGTGTCTTATAGATAGTATACACTGCTACTGAGCGTCGATGGTAGAGGGAGTGGATGCTTGTGGATGTGGTACCAATCAAGTGAACTACTTTATCCTGGATGGGGCCAAGCTTCTTGAGTGTTGTTGGGGCTTCACTCATCCAGGCAGCTGGGGTGTATTGTGGAGAGAGTGTGGTGCTGGAAAAGCACAGCAGGTCAGGCAGCATCCTAGGAGCAGGAGAATCGATGTTTCAGGTATAAGCCCTTCATCAGGAATCAGGAATGACCTCATTCCTGATTAAGGGCTTATGCCTGAAACATCAATTCTCTGCTCCTTGGATGCTGCCTGATCTGCTGTGCTTTTCCAGCACCACATTCTCAACTCTGATCTCCAGCATTTGCAGTCCTCACTTTCTCCAATTGGGGTGTATTCACACACTCCTGACTTGTGCCTTGTAGATGCTGGACAGGCTTTGGGGACTCAGGAGATGAGTTACTTATCACAGTATTCCTAGCCTCTGGCCTGCTCTTGTAGTCACTGTGTTTATGTGGTGAGTCCAGTTGAGTTTCTGATTAAAAATAACTCCTAGGATGTTGATAGTGGGGGATTCAGTGGTAACACACCACTGAATGTCAAGGGGTGGTGGTTAGATTGTCTCTAATTGGTGGTGATGATATTAGCCTGGCATTTGTGTGGCACAAATGTCACTTACCACTTGTCAGCCCAAGCATAGATATCATCCAGATCTTGTTGCATTTGATCTTGGACTGCTGTAGTACCTGAGGAGTTACAAATGGTGCTGAACATTGCGCAGTGAACATCCCCCACATTTGACCTTATGATGGAGGGAAGGCCATTGATGAAGCAGCCGAAGGTGGTTGGTCCTAGGACACTACCCTGAGAAACTCCTACAGAGGTGTCCTGGAGTTGAGATGACAGAAAGATGGTCATGGTTGTTGGAGTTCTAAGTGTCAGGAGTCACTAACTTCCTGAGAGTTTGCCCTGATACACATGGAGCCCTAGCAAAGCTAGAATCTTTGATGTCACAATCTGTCAAATGCCACCTTGATGTGAAGGGTTGTCACTCTCCCCCCTCCCTATGGAATTCAGCTCTTTTGTCTATGTTTGAACCAAAGCTGTATTGAGGTCAGGAGCTGAGCAGGTGCTGCTTGATAGCACTGTTGGTGACACCTCCCAACACTTTACTGATGATGGAGAGTGGACTGCTATTGGATGGTAATTGTCCAGATTGGATTTGTTCTGCTTTTTACGTACAAGGCATACCTGGGCAATTTTCCACATTGTCAGGTAGATGCCAGTGTTACAGCTGTACTGGAACAGCTTGGCTAGGGGAGCAGCAAGTTCTGGAGTACAAGTCTTCAGTACTATTGCCGGAATGTTGTCAGAGCCCCCAAGCCTCAGAAAAGTGGCAAAGGGTATGGTCTGAAAGTATTGAACTTACGACTTTAAAAGGATGTAAAGTGCCTACATAATCAGAACAAAATGTTCCTCAAGCTTGTGTTAAGCTTCACAGCGGTGAGTCAAGGACTGAAATGAGACATAGAGCAATGGGTGAATCAAAATGGTAAGCCACCAGAGGATCGAGCTTTTTACACTATATTCAACAAAGCAAAGCAGTCATTCAGTCTGATAGTGGGGTCTTCAAAGTGGAGCACACCACATCGTTTTTGATAATGCAATTTGCTGCTTGCAAAGTTAAACTGCTGCTTTACCTGGCAGGAGTATTTGGGGCCCTTAAATGACAAGGATAGAGAAATTAAATTGGCATAGTTCATATACCCTGCAATTTTATGGGAAAGTGCGTGGGTAGGGCACAAAGTGTCAGGGAATAGATAATTATTTTCAGTCTATTAATGCTGAACGATAGCAAAAGCTACTGTTCCTGAAAAATGTGCCTCTCAAGAATGCTGCATGCATAACCTAGGAATTCATAACAAATTCAAGAAGGCAATCTGTAAAATGATTTGGTTCCAGAGGCCAATGTTTCCATTTTCAAATAGGATTAGAAATCAATTCAGTTCAATTATGAAAGCTACTGTTTTGTGTCCCATTCACACAATGATTTAACCTCTGTGCCATACATTGTAAAGTTCCTTTCCAGTCGATTAGATAGCAAACTCCAAAATTTAATTATTGAACCACAAATGAAATGACTGAGATTACATACTCGCTGAATACAATCAACTTTACATTTTCATCTTAGCAACTTAACTTCCCCCTCCCCCAGTAATGTAACCACAGGAGTCATGCAATTTTAAATTCTCAAGGAGAAAGGATGAATGATTTCAAAAAGAAATTAAACAGACATTTGACAGAAATAAAGTTTAAGGACTATGGGAATAGAGTCAGGAACTGGGACTTAGTAGGTTGTTGCATTTGGAGCCAGCAGAGGGCTGAATGGCCTTCCACCATACTGGAGGACTCAATGACTCCATGTCTCCCAGTGAATCAAAACAAACAACAGAATATTCACATGTTCACCATGAGTAACTCATGGGTGAAATAACATCCAAAAAAATTATTTGTAGCTACTTGAGGCTATGAAACCAGACAAAGACATGTTTTGTGCAGAATGCTTATTGAACCAAACTGTGTAAATCATAGCCAAGAAGTTGTTGCAAATCAATCCTTGTAGGCAACAAGAATTTTAACTTTTACAACATTTTATAAACTAAGCTGACAGAATCCAAAGAACGTCTTGCTGATCACAAAGTTATGTACAATTAGTGAATTAACTAGTTTTGAAACTGAAGCGACAACACAATAATGGAACTGTTATGAAGGTCCTTTCACTATTTGCATATTTTTGGAAGATCTCGTGTCAGAAGCACCATGAAAATTTGTCATTTTAGGTGCTGAGTAAATACGAATGGTAAGGGTTCAGAGGGATATGGACCAAATGCTGGCCAATGGGACTAGATTAATTTAGGATATCTGGTCAATGCAGACAAGTTGACCGAAGAGTCTGTTTCCATGCTGCATAACTCTATCACTGTATGATCTGGGTAATTTTCCTTCTTAAAAAGTCACTGAAGGTACACAGTGGGGCACTTTGCTTTGTGTTAAAGGCAAGATCATATTGGAAGTCACATCGCTGAGTTTATGGCTGTCAAAAATGTGTTCAATTAATATTGTTGTGAAGTTCAGTTGGGGTGTAGGCTACAAAGAAATAATATTCCCTATTCTGCCTTTGCCACGTTTGAGAAACCTCAAAGATCCCATGAAATGCCAAAACAGCTTTTCTCTCTGAAAGCCTTCCGGAAAACCTCCTCTCAACATCCTGAATAATTTGTATCTGAAGAGATCCAGACCGTCAATCCTATCTGTCTACTGACATCATCTGTGTCTAGTGACCAGTCTACAAGGACACTGGACTGAAAACAATGAAACATTTCACATCTTATCCTTTAAATTCTTAGGACACTAAAGAGAAAATTCTTTAATCGCCTTCTTCAAGTTGTATTTGTAAGTCTATTTTAAGGTTATTTGGAAAGGTAAATAGCTACAACACAACACTTTTCAAACTGCATGTTAGTCTACTTTGCATTTTTGTCAAATAAAACCTAATATGATTACTAAACAACGAAACTGATCTAAGAAACCTCGTTGATTTTTTTCTTAAAATTCTGTTCCCAATAAGGTATATAATTAGTCATACCAAAAGAGGTAAAAGGTTTAAAGGTGAGGTGTGGAGTGGTGAAACTAGAAAGAGAAAGCCTACTCTTCTAATCCTGGTGATAACAAAGCTGAACTTTTTCTTTTACAAGACAAAAGCTACAAATGAAATGAAATGCCAGTTTCTAACTATTCAATCAAGTCTTAAAAACTATAAATCCAAAATCTCAAATTCAGATTATTGGTCTTTCCAGTAAGGACCTCATGAAACAACAGCCAAAAATTTACCTTTATTGCTCATACCTAATTATACGGAATCCTTGGTAAGTGATAAAATTCAAAAGTCGAGTAACGTTGCAGCACTATTGCTTTAGAGCTCCAATAAATTACAGTCATTAAAGTATTATTTAAATAGATTGCAAAAGTAGTCAAACTCATTTTAAGCTTAAGCTTAAGCTTAGATCAACAGATAAAAAGTTGAACACCAAACTGAAGTAAAATAGAAATGGTAATATACTGTGTGCTATTAATGCCACTTTCATCTACTAAAATAAGGTCTTTAGCTATCAAAGTTCCAGTTGCTTGGAACCCGAATGCATGTTGATTCCCATTATGAAGTATGTGCACTGCTCTAAATAGTGCTTTTTGCATCATTTCCTGTGAATGAACCACATAACTTTACTGTATATATTTGAATAACAGTGGATCGAATATAAAGAATGACACCCAGACTTTGGCCAAAACACCCAAACTCTGTCTAACCACTCACTACTGAAGTCAGACTTACCCTAATGCAAAGCTATTCGTTCAAAGGTCTGTGTTCAGCTCTGTGTCTGTCCAAGTGCTATCAAGGATGCCATTGACTGGTGTATGCGTCATACCAGACAGACAATCTCATCCTCTAACTATGACAATGTAACATAAGGAGGAACAGATACAGACATCAGTTCAAACAAAGTTGTGAAGATTACACAGCAGACAAATAATGGAGCAGCAGCCAAAGGATGCGACATGTTGACGAAGAATGGAGGTTGAAGGAAGTTCTCTGTACAGCTTAAGAAGATACCGAAGAATAAATAGGCAAATAGATGAAAGCACAATGCTGCAGCTAAAAAGAGAGTTGTAAAATACAGCTGAAAATTACCCAAATAGACTCTTCATTTCACAAGGATTTTTTGTAATACTTGCCTTGAAACAAGCAAAACAAAAAAAAGGGTCATTGCAGATTTTAAAGCCAGCCCAAGATGGAACTTTTTTTTTAATTTATTCACAGAGTGTGGGTTTCACTGGTTCAGTCAGAATTTAATCGCCCTCAACTGATTGCTTAAGGAGGGGATAGTGAGCTACCTCTTCCATATGATGTAGGTACACACAGTGCTGTGAGGAAGGGAGTCTCTGTCATGTGAACAAGGTTTAATGAAGAGAATAAAAAATAAAGGAGAACACTGCAAATGCTGTCAAGCAGCGACAAGTAGAAATTGCTGGAAAAGCTCAACAGGTCTGGCAGCATCTGCAGAGAGAAATCAGAGTTAACATTTTGGGTCCAGTGACCCAAAATATTAACTCAGATTTCTCGCCGCAGATGCTGCCAGACCTGCTGAGCTCTTCCAGCAATTTCTATTAATTAAGAGAATGTCTGTCAAGATGGTGGCCGTTATTTTATGAATAAATATCCATAATAAAACACTTTTAGGCTTCTCTTGCACCAATATGGAGGGCGGGACTGGTAGATACAAACAAACAAACACACATCATCCTGACAACAGTTACAACATGGCAGTCAACCCTTCTGTTAAAGTTAAACACCCTGAAAAGCTCACCTCACCTCACGATCTGTTAAAGTAGGAATGGCAGAGAACTCCCAAATTACACTATTTAATGAAAATAATATAAATTTAATTCTTTAACTCTAAAAGTGAACATTAAACAACAACTATTCACAACTCTAAGCTCCCCTTTTCTCTTAACTGCTTATTATCTGCCTCCAACTCTATAACAATATACTGTTCTAATGAACACTTATTAAAGTTACATCAACTTAATTTCAAAATCACACAGTGGCTGTTGGCATTGGTGTCTTTCTTCTCTTGGCTAAAGATCTCCCTGGGTTGCCGTCTTTCTTTTTCTAATGAAACATCTTCACAGTAAAAAGATCCTTTTCATAGATAGTGTTCCAATCTTTTGGGTCCCCCTCTCTCTCGATGGCAGTTACTCTGTCTGCCTTTCAAAATGCCTGTTTTTTATACTGCAAACATCTCATTAGTTCAAGGTTGGTAAAACAATAACTTCAAAACTCTATTGGGTTTTAGTATCCTGAGGCATAAATTGAAACTGATTGGTTAAGTGTGAATTGTTGTCAAAACAGCAACTAACTCAGGTATCTATTTCACAGCCAAATGTTACATTTTATCAATTTTCCAGTACATTGAGACTGCTAGCTTGTCATATGATTGGTGCTTGTAAGTTCTCAGTGCAAAACATCATTCACTCTCTCAAAAGGTACAGTACACACCTTCAACTTCATAACACAACTCTGATCAGTTGATGTATCGCCATCAACAGGCAGTGGCAGAAAGGGAGATGATGGATTTCCAAGCTATTTCAAAAATATTCCTAATGTCTAAGGCTACCCTTTACGTTTTGGCTAAGCTCTGCTCCCAGAAGCCTGAGATTTCCACAAGCATATACTATAAAAGCACTTTAAAAATGAAATCACTGTAGCCATATAGGAAAACTTGCAGCCACTTTGTTTTTACCAAGCTCCCACAAGCAACAATCCAATAATGTTTTCTGACATTCAAAAAAATAGAGAAATATGAATACTGTGGAAAATTCACCTCCATCCAGCAGAACAAAGGCATCTAATCTTTTACATTCACAAAAGGTTTGACAGGGCCATATATTTATATATTTTGTTGACAGCATTTAGCACTCCCTGTGTCAAATTATTAACCTGAACTATATTCCTACATTTCTGGAGCAGGGGCGTGAACCAACAACCTTCTGGCTGAGAAGCTGAAGTCTCAGTACTGAACCATATCTCACACCTAAGACAATGACAAATTTACATAAAGAAGCAATTTCTTCCATACACGGAGGCTCAGTAATCACATCAGGATCAAGTGGAACTCAAGGTAGCCTTTGATGTTCATCATGACATCGAAAATAATATACCAGACAAAGTTTGGCCAGGTTTTACTTTTGTAACATATGCAATTACTGAGCAAACAGCCTCCAAATTTGCAAAAGAGGAAGCTCAACCCAGTGGTCAACTGTAGGAAACTGTATATTTTTATCTTTCCTCACCCAATTAAACATTTCAGCAAATAAGTTTTAAAACTAACAGTACCGGTTTATGTTGTACAACAGGTTGTTTAAAAAAAAGTGAGGACTTTGCATTTATGTAGCACCTTTCATAGCCTCAAGATTTCTCTTCTGACCAGGTGCGGGGAGAGAGTGAATGAATCAGCTCCTCTCTTTTTAACTCTCCGTATTGCTTCAAGTGTTCAATTCGCTTTTAGCTCACAGCCTTTTCCCAAATAATAATTTCCCAAGGAAATTATTTATACCATAAAGAATAAGGAGCCAATTACAAAGGTTTTTGCACGTGAAAGAAAGTGCAGCTTTATTATTTCTATTGGGGTTAGCAATGAATAAAAGTACATTGGCAAGCAGATGGTTTTGATGAAATCTCATGGGGATTCACTCACATGTGTACAACTTTGAAAGAGAACAGTGTTCAGAGAAAAAGGAAATTAAAAGGAAGTGTCAGTTAAAAGATGCAGGTTGTTCTTGAGATGTAAGGTTTTAATGTGAGATCACAAGTTGTTTAAGTGGTGTTTTGGAGCATCTGTAATAGTGAATAATGCAGGCTATCCATTGACTTCAGTGCGTTGTTGTTTTTTTTATCATAGTTATCACCAGGTACTTTTTCTTTGAGAGACACAGACAAACAGAGAGACAGAGACAGAGACAGAGAGAGACAGACACCCTTGAAAAAGGTTTGTTTTTGTGCAGTGTCTACAATAGCTCAGACTCCATCTCTAATATCTGAACATTTTCTGAACAGAAGATCAAAATTGGACACAAAGACACTTTCATACCTCCTCAGTCAGGGCTTGCTGGTTGGTTTTGTTGCCTTCCCGATGTTAATTTAAATAAAATGTTAATTTCATGATGCTGCCTGTTGCCCAATCCAGGCTGGCTTCCTGGAATGTGACCATGTGTAGTTAGATGATGTCGTCGTAATTAGAATTCAGTGTTTTTGACGTATTTTTAACATCATTTCTATCCCTGAAAGTCTGAGATATTAAATTGGATAGTTGAACACAAAAATCAATTGTCCATATTTTAATTTTAAATCTCGACAGACTTTCAGAAAGGAAAACATGCGTCTGTATGCTGTGTGAATGAGTAAACCACACTGTCAAACTGACATGGCTGCTGTGAAGTATCATTCGGAATAAATTTTCCACTGAACGCCATTCCTCAGCTGACTAATCCTAATACACATCTTTTTAAAAAAAAGACACTGGGAAATTGATCATTAATTAACTGAATCATTGTCATCTTAATATAAATTACCTGAAAAACATCCCGGTTAAAGAATCTAAAACACCAAATTTTAAGTGTGTGGATGTGGCACATATGCAACGTTTTTTTCAGCCCTGTATAATTTACAATGAACTTTGCCCAAGGCCATGACTTACCAAACAGGTAAAACCAGAAAATGCATCCATTCCCAGCTTCTCCTCAGTAACAAGTTACTCTTGACAGCACCTGCATTGTTGATTTGGCAATCTTAAGAAACCACTGTCTGGATGCCCATCCCACCAAATCTGTTGCCATTCAACATCTGTATTCACAATGTAAACCTGTAACACTGTAATATATACATTTTCCATCTTGTCATTAATTAGCCTGCAGTGGTTTCAGTCAATGCTAAAATGCTGCAAGGAGAAAGTGAGGACTGCAGATGCTGGAGATCAGAGCTGAAAATGTGTTGCTGGAAAAGCACAGCAGGTCAGGCAGCATCCAAGGAGCAGGAGAATCGACGTTTTGGGCATGAGCCCTTCTTTAGGAATGAGGAAAGTGTGTCCAGCAGGCTAAGATAAAAGGTAGGGAGGAGGGACTTGGGGGAGGGACGTTGGAAATGCGATAGGTGGAGGGAGGTCAAGGTGAGGGTGATAGGCCGGAGTGGGGTGGGGGCGGAGAGGTCAGGAAGAAGATTGTAGGTTAGGAAGGTGGTACTGAGTTTGAGGGATTTGACTGAGACAAGGTGGGGGGAGGGGAAATGAGGAAACTGGAGAACAGTTTCCGAAACGTCGATTCTCCTGTTCCTTGGATGCTGCCTGACCTGCTGCGCTTTTCCAGCAACACATTTTCAGCTCTAAAATGTTGCAAGCATTGGTATTTAAATATCAATACTGTTACGTGAAAATAAACAGAACGTCTGACTTCTAAGAGAGAATCGAATTATATTTGCTCACCCTGGTCTCATTAAACCTTGTCATCTAACTTAAAAAAAAAGAGAGATTTGCACCTCCTTTTTGACAGCTTATATGCGTGACATTATATTGGTATAAGTCCTATGCTTAAGCTGACCATTTTTAGGAGATCACAAATTGATAAACTTTGTTCGTTACCAGCATACAACGCAAATATATTAATCACATAATTGCCTTATAATGTCATTTACTGGGTCAGTACATAAACTTTCATGGCGTTCACCATGGACATCCAATCCCTCTACACCTCCATCCTCCATGACCAGGGCCTCCAAGCCCTCAGTTTCTTCCCCTCTCAACGTCTCCAACAGTGACAGTCATTTGGCTGAACTGGTCCTCACCCTTAATTTCTCCTTTGAATCCTCCCACTTCCTCCAGACCAAAGGGGTAGCCATGGGCACCCGTATGGGCCCCAACTATGCCAGTCACTTTGTCCACCTTCCGCGAAGACCGTTCCCTCCGGGATTACCTGGTCAGGTCCACGCCCCTCTACAACCCACCCTCCCATCCTGGCACCTTCCCCTGCCACCGCAGGAACTGTAAAACCTACACTCACACCTCCTCCCTCACCTCTATCCAAGGCCCTAAAGGAGCCTTCCACATCCATCAAAGTTTTACCTGCACATCCGCTAATATCATTTATTGTATCCGTTGGTCCCGATGCGGTCTCCTCTACATTGGGGAGACTGGACGCCTCCTAGCAGAGCGCTTTAGGGAACATCTCTGGGACACCTGCACCAATCAACCACACTGCCCTGTGGCCCAACATTTCAACTCCCCCTCCCACTCTGCCGAGGACATGGAGGTCCTGGGCCTCCCTCACCACCAGTCGCCTGGAGGAAGAACGCTTCATCTTCCGCCTCAGAACACTTCAACCCCAGGGCATCAATGTGGACTTCACCAGTTTCCTCATTTCCCCTCCTCCCATCTTACCTCAGTTCCGACCTTCCAGCTCAGCACTGCCCTCATGACTTGTCCTACCTGCCCATCTTCCTTCCCACCTATCCACTCTGCCCTCCCCTCTGACCTATCACCTCCATCCCCAACCCCCCATTCATCTATTGTACTCTTTGCCATCTTCTCCCCAGCATCCCCCCCGCACCCCCCAAATTTATCTCTCCACCCTGGAAGCTTCCTGCCTCTATTCCTGATGAAGGGCTTTTGCATGAAACGTCGATTTTCCTGCTCCTCAGATGCTGCCTGACCTGCTATGCTTTTCCAGCACCACTCTGATCTAAACATCAAACACTCATGCTCAGTCTTCCTCATGGACAGTAAACTTCCACTAATGTATTCCCTATATATAGTGTGACAGGTTTCTCACTCATGAATAGAGATGGCATTGTATTCAATGGAGAAATGGAGGACTGCCAATGCCGATGGGTGGAGTCAAACAGTGTGGCACTGGAAAAGCACAGCAGGTCAGGCAGCATCAGAGGAGCAGGAGAGTCAACATTTCATGCATAAACCCTTCACATCAGGAATATGGGGGAGGGGGGCAGAAGGGGGCTGAAAGATAAATAGGAGGGTGGGGGTGGGGCTTAGAGGAAGGTAGATGAGAAGGCTGGTGGGGGCGATTGTGATAGTTCGGTGGGGAGGAAGATGGACAGATAGAACTGGTCAAGAGGGTGGTGCCAAGTTGGAGGTGGGAGAGGGGACATTTGGAAACTAATGAAGTCGATATTGATGCTATGTGGTTGAAGAATCCCAAGGCAGAAGATGAGGTTTCTTCCTCCAGGCTTGGATCTGGCAGTGGAGGCAGTGTTGGTGGAGTTGAAGTGGTCAGCTACTGGGTGGTGGGATTGTTTGGTGCTTGTCCCCCAGAGTTGTTCCCTGAAATGGAGTCTCAAACTTGTTTGGCTCCTAAATCATTTTCCCTCAGTCACCCCACTGAGGCTTGAGCATTGTCATGACCCCCTTGGTGAGTGGCTGGGGCATAGGGTGTGGTGGGAAGGAGGCAACCAATAAGAGCAGGGTTGGCCATTACTGCTCAGAGATCACAAGCCCAAAACATTTTAGCTCACAAGCCCACTTGAGGTCTTGAACCCCACTTTGGTGGGGTCACGGTTACAAAGTGTGGAAACTTGGCAATCAATTTGGGCAGGGGGAGAAAGTGAGTACTGCAATGCTGGAGATCAGAGTCGAGAGTGTGTTGCTGCAAAAGCACAGCAGGTCAGGCAGCATCAGAGGAGCAGCAGAATTGACGTTTCGGGCAGAAGCCCTTCATCAGGATGCTCTCCAGCATCTGCAGTCCTCACTCTCTCCTAGTTGATTTTAACCTTTCTACAAAGCCTCTCCCAAGGATGCCTACCTTGAAGTTCTCTGTCCACGAATCAATTTGGGAAGTGTACTTTCATAGAAAGCAATGAGAGCCATGACTGGATCATGTATTTTAGATCTGGTTGAGGAAAAACAATTGGACAAGGTACTGGAGAGAGTTCCTTTCAACTGCTGTTCTCATAGTGCCATGGAATCCTTTGCACCCATCCAGGTAAACATATCATTGGGAAGATGGAAGGGGCTTTCAGCAGTGAGTACTGATATTTTCAGCTTAGATTGACAAGTGTGTGAATTTTGAAGGTCAACATTGAAAGCCGATGAAGCACTGAATAAAATCCTACTTTTTTACCCAAATTTATTTTTAAAATTGCAAGGGCTATTAATAAAGTACTTATCAATCAACTAGGATCATTGATTGATTTGGAGATGCCAGTGTTGGACTGGGGCGTACAAAGTTAAAAATCACACCACCAGGTTTAATTGGAAGCACTAGCTTTTGGAGCGTCGCTCCTTCATCAGGTGGTAGTCATTGATTGGAAGTGTAAAATACAAATGGGAATAAATAGTCACAAGAGAATATTGCAGCAGAATCAATAGTCTCAGAAATGATACACAAGCACAGTCACTTTGAAAGGCTGTGGAAATAGTTTTAATAGTGAAAATTGAAACATTATTGTTATCAGGCTTCAAGGGTTTGAAAGACGGAATAACTGACAGATTTTGGGCTCAGTGGTGGGTTGGTGGTATGTGTGGTTGACAAAGAAAGCTGATCTAGTGATCACTGGATTGAAACTTGCCCAATACTAATTTGGAGCTGACATGATTCCCCCGTTAGGGGGTAGGGAGGGGGTGGGGTGGGGTGGGGGAGGGGGTGGGGTGGGGTGAGGGGTGGGGTGAGGGGTGAGGGGCGATCTCAGCCATTCAGAAGTACAGCAGCAATAAAAGCTAAACTTCCAGTCATATTGAGGAACTGGCAAGGAGAGAAAAACAGGAAATTAAACATGTGCTGATTCTCCTTCACATTTTAAATTAGTTTTAAATAACAGTGAAAGAGAGATTGAGACTTTCACACAAAAATGAAGATTAAAAAAGTTGGAAAATTAAAATAATGTAATCGCTGGAATTTTATCATTGATAAATTTGTTGGTTTAAAATATAAAACAAGCTTTTCCAGGGTCACAAATGTTACTCAACCACAATACAAACAGTAATACAGCATTTAAAACCCCAGTTACACTTCATGCAACAAGGCACAAGGAGGGGGGACTAATTGCTCAACAATGCTAATTCACTGATTTTCAAAGCACTGAAGTCCCTGACAACTGCACAGACAGAGGAACGGGGTGTCTCAGATTTTATATTTAACTGTACACATGGGAACACCAGGAGTTGCTGTCAGTTTCATGATTGTAATGACAGCGAATGCTGACAGTTTCATGGTTACTGCAACCACAAAGTCTATACCATTTGTTAGAAACACCAGGTTTAGCCAGAGCCATTTTAACTACAGAAAACTGGGCTTGGATCCAAAAATGAAGAGAGGAGATAAAGTCTCTTCTCATTCAATTACAGTTAGCTCAGCAAAACCAGCAGCTGAGCATGAAATTCCCATCCTGGAAGCAAGGAATCCCATCCTCAGTTGACTCTTGGCCAGTTTTCAAGCTGACGGAAGTAAATGATTAACAGTGGCTTCCATCCAATGTTGCAATGTACACCTCCAAATGTTCAGGCATGGAGAAGTCAATACCCAGTGGCAATTTTTTTTTATTTTTAAATTATCCAGCTGGTTTGGGCAGCTTTTGTTCTTGATTCCTAACTGCCCTGAGAAGATGTTGGTGGTTGGCCTCTTAAAACTGCACTGCCGTCCTTGGGTGTAGGGACACAAAGTGCTGTTAGGTCAGGAGTTCCAGGTTTTTGACAGATCAACAACAATATAGTTCCAAATCAGGACGGTGAGTGACTTGGAGGAAACGTTAGAATTATAATTAAATGTTGTCACATGTACTGAAGTACAGAAGTACATGAGTATAGTGAAACATTTATAACATTGTACCAAAGATGGCAGCATGAGGGGCAAAGAACCTAGGTACAAATCTTAGATACAAAATAGATAAATAAAAAACGTTACGTTGCCTTACAGCAATTCATAGTATAAGTTACAGCTTACAGATAAACATTACATTGCAGTTGATCAGGAGCAGGAGATTTCCACACGTGCTATTTCCATGCATCTGCTGCCTTTGCCCTTCTAGGTGGCAGAGGTCACAGGTTTGGGTGGCACTAGACTTCATTCTCCTGAACAGATGGTGATGAGAACAGCACAGTGGAGGATAGGTTGTAGATTATAAAGGAACTTTATTTTTAAAAAAAAAGATACTCAGCAGGATTGCAATAAGCAGTCAGCAACAACTTTCAAACAAACAGCAGCTCACCAAATTGCTCTGTGATCAATGGACCACCAAGTAGTTGCAGGATTTATTCAGGTATAGCAAAACAAAAAGACAAGCCTGATACGTGCACCAGGAAGCTTGATTCATCAGACTGCCCCTAATTTCACATGAAAGTCATTGTGTATAGTACACAGGAGTTTAAAAGGAACAATATTCCCTAGAGTTTCAGAGGTAAGAAACAGCCAGTTGCATTCAAACAAATCAGACACCTCATGCTATTTCAGTCGCATTATAATATTGAGACATTAAGTAACAGATTTAGGAATTCACAAGTGGATCTTAGCCAGTCCTGTGACCACTAATTCAGCAACCAGAAGTATAAAAGTGTACAGTATCTGCAGAATGCCCTGGCAAAAAGACCACTTCAGAGATTACTGCTGAACTCAAATCAAGACAGACCGAGTTAATGTTTTCACTCATGTCCACAAGACAACTCCGTTAAATGTAAAACATTTACTCTCAATGTTCCTGGCTGGCTACCATTGATAAAAGTCAATGCGTACATTTCATTGTATGTCAAACACAGTTGATGTGCATTGTTATCACTCCAAAGTGAACCTACAAATCTACTGATATGGGAAGATCATTTGATATAACATCAATACAAAGTAAAAGAGTATAATGAATGTGATAACTGCAAAGTGGCTCAGATTACATAATCTGCAAAACAGCAATACTTAGGGTAAATTGCAGTTTCCGTAAATTTATGCACATCTAACTTAAAATTTTGCAGCAAAGCACTTAATCACATGTAGGGTAACCAATTCCAACTAACGTGAACATCAATAATGGCTGTACCAGCTAAAACTGCTGTGGATTTAGCCACACACTTAATTGCAACATTAATGTTACTAAGGTTAACAATTGATACAACTGAAAGTGGATATTATGCTACTTCACCGTTGTTAACATATTGAGAACATATATCAAATAATAAGTTTCATGACACAGTTATTATTTCTGTGCATGTTTCATTTTAATAAACTGGCATTGTGGACAGTAATACATTTTAGACTCTTAATTTGAGTGACAGTCAACTTCCCTTGGACCTAACAGACAAGAAGTATAAATGTTTATTTGTGATTTTATGACTCTGTTGAGAACCTCCAACATGCAAGAATGGTGTGTGGGGGAAAAAGCATGTTGACATTAATTCACTCGGCACACAATGGTTAGATGTCCACTGCTCCAAGTTAGGCCATTGATAATGCTCCTGCAGCAGCCCAAATGATACTTAAAATGTTGAGGCATGTTAACACCATTATCACCGTCACATACAATTAACTGAAGATCCAAGGGAAGATCCAGACTGGACACTGGCTGATTACACATCAAAATTGACAGCATCCCTGCAGAAGAGCTATTTGTAGTCCACCCAGCCTCCTAATCAGGTTCGATCTCCTCCCTGCTTTCATTTGGAATCTGACTCGATCCTCTGCAGAATCCTTTGATGGAGTGAGCAAGTTTGACCCCACAAGTCAAAGTAGTGAGGTCATGAATAAGACTTCAAGGTTGGAGGAGTGTACCGGCAGGTGGGGAGCTGGTTTGAAGTGTGTCTACTTCAACCCAGGAGCATCCGGAATATGGTGGGTGAACTTGCAGCATGGATTGGTACCTGGGACCTCAATGTTGTGGCCATTTCAGAGATAGACCAGGGATAGGAATGCCTGTTGCAGATTCCAAGGTTTAAATGTATCAGTAAGAACAGGGAGGGTGGTAAAGTGGGGGAGGGGCGGCGGTGTGGCATTGTTAGTTAGGGACAGAGGCGCTCAATGAATATTCTTGGTCAGTATTCACATTAGGAAAAAGACAATGCTGTCGAGGATAATACTGAGATACAGGCTATTAGACAAGACGGGATTGAAGTTCATAAGGAGGTGGTGTTAACAATTCTGGAAAGTCCAAAAATAAGTAAGTCTCCTGGGTCAGATGGGATTTATTCTAGGATTCTCTGGGAAGCTAGGGAGGAGATTGCAGAGCCTTTGGCTTTAATCCTTATGTCATCATTGTCTACAGGAATAGTGCCAGAAAACTGGATGATAGCAAATGTTGTCCCCTTGTTCAAGAAAGGGAGTAGAGACAACCATGGTAATTATAGACCAGAAAGTCTTACTTCAGTTGTGGTTAAAGCATTGGAAAGGATTATAAGAGATAGGATTTATCATCATCTGGAAAGGAATAATTTGATTAGGGATAGTCAACACAGTTTTGTGAAATGTAGGTCATGCCTCACAAACCTTTATTGAGTTCTTTTGAGATGGTGACCAAACAGGTGGATGAGGGTAAAGCGATTGATGTGGTGCATGTGGATTTCAGTAAAGCATTTGATAAGGTTCCCTATGATAGGCTATTTCACAAAATAGGGAGACATGGGATTGAGTGTGATTTGGCAGTTTGGATCAGAAATTGGCTAGCTGAAAGATGACAGAGGATGATGATTGATGGGAAATGTTCATCCTGGAGTTCAGTTACTTGTGGTGTACCACAAGGATCTGTTTTGGGGCCACTGCTGCTGGTCACTTTTATAAATTACCTGGATGAGGGCATAGAAGAATGGGTTAGTAAATTCGCTGGTGACACTAAAGTTGGTAGAGCTGTGGACAGTGTGGAAGGGTATTGCAGGTTACAGAGACATAGATAAGCTGCATTGCTGAGCCGAGAGGTGGCAAATGGAGTTTAATGCAAAGGAGTGTGAGGTGATACACTTTGGAAGAAGCAACAGGAATACAGAGTGGTGGGCTAATGGTAAGATTCTTGGTATTGTGGATGAGCAGAGAGATCTCGGTGACCATGCATATAGATCCCTTGAAGTTACCACCCAGGTTGATAGAGTTGTTAAGGAGGCACATGTTGTTTTAGCTTTTATTGGTAGAGGGATTCAGTTTCAGAGCCATGAGATCATGCTGCAGCTGTACAAAACTCTGGTGCGGCCGCACTTTGACTATCGTGTACAGTTCTGGTCACTGCATTATAGGAAGGATGTGAAAGTATTGGAAAGGATGCAGAGGAGATTTACCATGATGTTGCCTGATGTGGAGGAAAAGCTGAAGGCAGTTTTCATTAGAGAGAGAGAAGGTTAAGAGGTGACTTAGAGACATATAAAGATGATCAGAGGCACAGATAGGGTGGACAGTGAGTGTCTAGCACAAGGGGAGATAGCTTTAAACTGAGGGGTGATAGATATAGGACAGATGTCAGAGGTAGGTTCTTTACTCAGAAGTAATGGCATGGATTGCCCTGCCTGCAACAATAGTAGACTCGCCAACTTTAAGAGCATTTAAATGGTCATTGGATAAATGTATGGATGATGATGATAGAATAGTGTAGGTTAGATGGACTTCAGATTGGTTCCACGGGTCAGCACAACATTGAGGGCCGAAGGGCCTGTACTGCACTGTAATGTTTTATGTTCCAAGTCTCTGGCTATGAATAAAATTTCACTTCCACCTGTTGGCCGTACAGGAGAGCCTGTGTCAGACTGGAATTTGCAAAGGGGTTGTTTACATGAGGATCATACTCCCAGGTTTGGTGCTCAGACATCAGGGTTCCCATGAATCCTCCCTGTCTTGGAGATCATTATTTCAACCTTTTTATTTCTTACTCCGGTCGTCATCAAAAGGTTCCTGAACGTCAGGATGAAGCAGGGCCTCACTTGTATTTTATTATTGGGGGGGGATCCTGCTGCAGTGAAGTTTCCAAACCACTGGCCCTGAAAGAAGCTGGATTTCTGAAAAGGTGATGATGTTAGTAGATTAGTTATGAATGAAATAGAGCCTTTTCCACTATTTCATTACAATCTTTGCATTTCCAATGCCAACACTGGCAGGGTTACAGTAGTATATTGTGCATGAACCACAAAAATTAGGCAAACTGCACTATCAATGCCAAACATTGATTAATGCTGCTCCTTTAGGGTCTTCATTATAAAAGGTTTCTCACTAATATAGCAATATAGACCATCACCTCAACTCACTTATAAATAAACTAGCAGTAATTAAAACATAATCCCAAAACTGGCTGAAGTGTCCAAGCCTAGAAAGCCTCTATAAAAGTCTTCAGGTTGTAAAATTAAGCAAGCTTAGGGCCATCAGAATTATGCAAGATTCATGCCCTGGATTCAGGAAGAAATCCTAAAATTGTTTCTATTTCAAGAAATGGAAAATAGAAAGCATCAGTTAAATAAAGATTTCAGAAACTGAGATAGCAATGATAATTCTCCAGGATTCATTTTGTGAGTTGATGGTGGTAGGAACAGGTTTAACTTTTGTTTTGGTGCTTTTATTAAGATCTTCCTAATTGTAAAAACTTGTATTCTGTTGTTAAGGAACATTTGCAATCTCACGTGAACATGTTTCAGTAACTAACCAATTGTAACACTTAAATATATAATTGATCAAATCAGGTTTCAGTCCGAGATCTGATTTGTCCACTATTACCATCTTCAGGGTCCATAATAATTGTGAGGATGATACCAAATCCCCATAAAGGACTTATTTTAAACTCAGGAAAAAAAAACAAGGAAGAAAAGTGTAAAGACAAACAGAAATAAACTGGGAATATTGAATGTAGGATGTCATCAGGAGAGAAAGCAATGGAAGACAAAACTTGAGGAGATTTAAGAGTCAAAAGAGGCTTCAATTAAATCTTTACAAACATGGAGTTGACAGTATTAAGGCATGGATCATGGAAGAGGGATAATTTGCCTGAAAAATTGATATGCATCTTGCTGTGAAGAATAGGTATGTTGACTGCAATAGGAATTACCTTGTAAATGTCAAGCACATTGATGGAATCTAGAATTGCCCAGTGTCTAATTACAAACAGATTTTAATTTAAAATGCCTTTATATTGTGCATCATGTTGTTAACAGAGCTTTCCTTTATGGCTTCCTAAGCCTTGTTACCCAAGCACAATGATTCTGGTCTGTTCAGTACAAATTGACTGCGCCTGGGAAACACTTTCCACTAGAAGTTAGTCTGACACCAGGCAAAATGGAGAGGAGGTCAAGACAACAGAAAACAATCGAGACAACTGATAGTAGATATCTTTCGACAGAGTGATAAGGGATAACAATGATTAATTAACTCTACAAACAACAATGATCCAAAAACTGCTGAGAAAAAATAATGTTGCTCCAGAAACATTAAAAGTCGCTCCACCAACCCAATCTTTCAGAAGTTGTGGAGCTGATTCCCACCTTTCCATACTGCTTTATTGTTACTGCATGAAACAAGAATATAGAGTCAATTGAAATTACACCAGTGAATGAAACATGCTCTCTTTGGCTTCCCTGTCCCTATTATTTTCTACAATGGATTGGATTACCCCATACTCTGTCTCCCAGGCCTTTAAAAGAGTGCAGAATGTCCACTTGCCACAAAACAAAAAACATTGCCAAGGGAGAAAAGATCATCCTTATTTTTCTTCAGTTTCACAATTAGGAAGCACCCAGTTCTCTCACTGCACGACATCTCAGATTAGATGTTCCTTATGCAGGCTTCAAGCTCTCAATGTTATGGCTGTTGATGTCCCAAATTTAGCGTCATTAACTTGCTCACTCATCAATCCCTTTGTTTTTATAAAACATTGCAGGATCTGCAGTGCAGTGGGATTAATTTAAAAATGCTTCACCACTTCAAATGAAATCCTTCTCAGAAAAACTATTTAAACAGTTATTAAGAAAAAGCATCCATGGGTTAATTGCAATGAAGGACCCGAGTTCAGTTGCAGGAAGAGATTACATAACATCTGTATATTAAAGTCATTAATTCAAGAACCTCAGTGATTTTGTTATTTTTAACTCATGTTAATTCACTCTTACTGCACAGGACTAGAAGACCTTAAAAGAAATTTCTGCTGCTAGCATAATTGGCCTGCCTTGAGCAAATTTAATAAAGAATAAAAATTAGCTGACTACAATCCAAGACAACAAATAAATGTGAATCAAAATCTTTCACAGTCAGAGTCACAGATGCACAGCACAGAATCCGACCCTTCGGTCCAACTCATCCATGCCAACCAAATATACCAAACTAACCTAGTCCCATTTGCCAGCACTTGGCCCATATCCCTCTAAACCCTTCCTATTCATGTACCACATCCTGATGCCTTTTAAATGCTGCAATTGTACCAGCCTCTGGCAGCTCATTCCATACATGCACCACATTCTGCGTGAAAAGATTGTCCCGTAGGTCCCTTTTATATCTTTCCCCTCTCACCCTAAACCTATGCCCTCTAGTTCTGGACTCCCCCACCCCAGGGAAAAAAAAATTGTCAATTTATCCTAGCCTTGCCCCTCATGATTTTATAAACCTCAATGGTTTATACCACTGGAGCAAAGAAGAATGAGATGTGACTTGATAGAGGTGCACAAGATGAAGAGAGGCATAGATAGAATATATAGTCAGAGACCCAGGTTCAATTCCCACCTCAGGCAACTGTCTGTGTGGAGTTTGCACATTCTCCCAGTATCTGCATGAGTTTCCTCTGGGTGCTCCGGTTTCCTCCCACAGTCCAAAGATGTGCAGGTCAGGTGAATTGGCCATACTACATTGCCCGTAGTGATAGGTGAAGGGGTAAATGTAGGGGAATGGCTCTGGGTGGGTTGCTCTTCGGAGGGTCGGTGTGAACTTGTTGGGCCGAAGGGCCTGTTTCCACACTAAGTAATCTAATCTACTCTGACCAAGAAAGGAAAGCATACTAAACACTTTCTTCACTTCCCTATCTACCTGAGACTCCATTTTTTAAAGGAGCTATGAACCTGCATTCCAAGGTCTCTTTGTTCAGCAACACTCCCTAGGACCTTACCATTAAGTGTACAAGTCCTGCTAAGATTTGCTTTCCCAAAATGCAGCACCTCACATTTACCTAAATTAAACTCCATCTGCCATTCCTCAGCCCATTGTCCCATCTGATCAAGATCCCGTTGTACTTGGAGGCAACCTTCTTCACTGTCTACTACACCTCCAATTTTGGTGTCATCTGCAAACATATCAAATACACATTTTAAGCTCACATCCAAGTTATTTATATAAATGAAGAAGAGTAGTGCACCCAGCACCGATCCTTGTGGCACTCTACTGGTCACAGTCCTTCAGTCTGAAAAACAACCCTCTGTCTTCTACCTTTGAGCCAGTTCTGTATCCAAATGGCTAGTTCTCCCTGTATTCCATGAGATCTAACCTTGCTCACCAGTCTCCCATGGGCAGCCTTGTCGAATGGCTTACTGAAGTCCATATAGATCACATCCACCGCTCTGCCCTCAGCAATCCTCTTGGTTACTTCTTCAAAAAAACTCAAACAAGCTTGTGGGACATGATTTCCCACACACAAAGCCATGTTTACTCTCCCTAATCAGTCCTTACCTTTCCAAATACATGTACATCCTATCCCGCGGATTCCTTCCAACAACTTGCCAACCACTGGTGTCACTGATTCCTGATGAAGGACTCCTGCCCAAAACATTGATTTTCCTGCTCCTCGGATGCTGCCTGACCTGCTGTGCATTTCCAGCACCACTCTAATCTTGACACCACTGATGTCAGGCTCACCAGTCTACAGTTCCCTGGCTTTTCCTTGCCACTTTTCATAAATAGTGGCACCACGTTAGCCAACCTCCAGTCTTCCAGCACCTCACCTTGATGATCGATGATACAAGTATCTTAGCAAGGGGCCCAGCAATCACTTCCCTAGCTTCCCACCTGATCAGTTTCTGGGGATTTATCCACTTTTGTGCATTTCAAGACATCCAGCACCTCCTCTTTTGTAAAGTGGACATTTTTCAAGATGTCACCATGTATTTCCCCACATTCTATATCTTCCATGTCCTTCTCCACAGTAAACACTAACGCAAAATACTGATTCAGTTTCACCCCATCTCCTGTGACTCCACACATAGGCTGCTTGCTGATCTTTGAGGGACCCTATTCTCTCCCTAGTTACCATTTTGTCCTTCGTGTATTTACAAAAATGCTTAACCCTTAACCCTATTTGCGCTCCTGATTTCCCTCTTAAGTTTACTCCTACTGCTTTTATGCTCGAAGGATTCTCTCAACCTCTCCTGTCAAATGCTTCCTTCTGTTTCTTAACCAAACTTCCAATTTCTCTAGTCATCCAGCATTCTCGACACCTACCAGCCTTTCATTTCACCCTAACAGGAATAATCTTGTCTCTGCACTCTAATTATCTCATTTCTGAAGGCTTCCCATTTTCCAGCCATTTCTTTACCTGCGAACATCTGCCCCCAATCAGCTTTTGAATGTTCTTGCCTAATACTGTCAAATTTGGCCTTGCTCCAATTTAAAACTTCAACTTTTAGATCTGGTCTATCCTTTTCCATCACTATTTTGCATCTAATAGAATTATGGTCGCTGGCTCCAAAGTGCTTCCCCACTGACACCTCAGGCACCTGCCCGGCCTTATTCCCAAGAGTAGGTCAAGTTTTGCACCTTCTCTAGTAGGTACATCCACATACTAAATCAAAAAATTGTCTAGTACGCACTTAAGAAATTCCGCGCCATCTAAACCTTTAACACTACGGCCGTTCCAGTCTATGTTTGGAAAGTTAAAATCCCCTACCATACCACCCTATTATTCTACCAGATAACTGAAATCTCCTTACAAATTTGTTTCTCAATTTCCTGTTGACTATTAGGGAGTCTATAATACAATCCCAATAGGGTGATCATCCCTTTCTTACTTCTCAGATCTACCAAAATAATGTCCCTGGATATCCTCCCTAAGTGCAGCAGTAATGCTGTCCCTTATCAAAAAGGCCACTCCCCCTCCTCTCATGCCTCTCTTTCTATCCTTCCTCTAGCATTTATATCCTGGAACTTTAAGCTGCCAGTCCTGCCCATCCCTGAGCCATGTTTCTGTAATTGTTATGATATCCCAGTCCCATATTCCTAACCATGCCTTGAGTTCATCTGCCTTCCCTGTTAGGCATGTTGCATTGAAGTAAATGCAGTTTAATTTATCAGTCCAATCTTGTTCCCTGCTTTGTCCCTGCCTGCCCTGACTGTTTAACTCGCTTCTTTTCTCAACTTTACCAGTCTCAGATTGATCTCTTTCCTCAGTATCTCCCTGGGTCCCACCTCCCCAATCCTCCCTTGCAGCTCTAGCAAATCACCCTACCAGTACCTTAGACTCCTTCCAATTCAGGTGCAATCTGTCCTTCTTGTACATGTCACTTCTACACCAGAAGCGATACCTATGATCCAAAACGTGAACCCTTCTCCCTAGCACCAGCTCCTCAACCACACATTCATCTACTCTATCCTCCTATTCCTACCCTCACTAGCTCATAGCACAAGGAGTAATCTAGATCTTACTAAACTTGAGGACCTCATTTTTAAATTCTTGCCTAACTTTCTATAGTCTCCCTTCAGAATCTCATCCTTTTCCCTTCCTATGTCATTGGTTCCAATGTGTACAGTGACCTCTTGCTGGTCTCTCTCTCTCTCTCTCTCTCTCTCCCCTTTGAGAACATTCTACATTCTCTGAGACAGAGTCATAGAGATATACAGCATAGAAACAGACCCTTCGGTCCAACCCATCCATGCCGACCAGATATCCCAACCCAATCTAGTCCCACCTGCCAGCACCTGGCCCATATCCCTCCAAACCCTTTCCTATTCATATATCCACCCATCTTTGATCCTGGCACCAGGGAGGCAACACACCATTTTCATTTTTCACTGCTGGCTGCAGAAACATCTGTCTGGCCTCTGACTAGAGTCCCCTTTCACAATTGATCACTTGGAACCCAGCACTGCATTAGAGCCTGTCTCTATAACAGACACTTGTCTGTTCGTGCTACATTCCCCCAAGAGTCCATCACCCCCTACATGTTCCAAAAGTTCTGAAATCTTTGATTTTTTATTAAAAAGATTCATATCTACAAAACTGACCAAGTTTACTCAGAAAATGGAACAATAAATTACACTGATTCTGATGTCCTAATGATTATAGGGAGGTTCATCAATTATTATTGTATTTCTGTTCATTCAGAACCTCACTTAAGGTACAGACAATAAAAAGGTCAAAGTGTGTGACAGCACCAAAGGAAAACATTGCAATTTTTCCACATGTTCCATTTTAAAATGAAACACATGCAAGAATATCTAGCAAACATTTTTTTTAAACAAAATAATTCTCTGGGCTCAATCGAACTTACATAAACATTGGATCATGCTTATTAATCCAGGATCACTGTAACCACACAACAATCCTCATTAGCTCAATATAAACTGGAAATGGCTTTCCTAAAAATTCCTAACAGAACAGTCATTTACAGAATTGATAAGAGTCAGATGTCTACGACACAGGAAAAAAAGCCCTTCAGTATATGGAAAGGTAGAGGGGAAGTAATGTTTCCCCTTGACTGAGAGGTCAGTGACTGGGGACATAAGACTTATGGTAAGAGTTAAGAGGTTTAGAGGGGGATGGGAGGAATTTTTTTCCCCGCTCACTGAGGATTGTGGAATTCTGTATCTCGCTGCCTGCAAGGGTGATAGAGACTGAAACCCTCAACATGTAAGAAAACATGTCTAGATAAACATTTGCAATTCCAAAAGACCTTTTTATTGTCTGTACCTTAAGTGAGGTTCTGAATGAACAGAAATACAATAATAATTCCAACACAAGGTTATGGGCCAATTGCTGAAAATGGGATTAAGTTAGTATGGTGGCTACTAATTACTTTATAGCATTTTTCCCCCCTCTCCTTTCTGATATTTTCATCTTTCTCTCCTGTCCTTGCTCTGTTCCTTCATGTACAACGCTGTACATTCTGATGAGAGCTCTGCTTAAAAATGTTAATGCTTTTCATCCTCGAGTCATGTCAACCATGGCTCATTTAGTAGCACTCTCACATCAGCGCATCAAAAGCCCAGATTCATGTCCTAATCGAGCGCTCAAAGCACAAACATCAAAGCTGACACTGCAGTGAGGGAACGCTGTACAGTTGGTTGCCATACAGATGAACAAGTCTCTTAGTTGCTTGCTATTTTGAAGAGCAGCAGCGGAATTTTCTTTGGTCTTTTTGTTAACCTTTATCTCAAGTCAACATCACAGAAGATTTTCATCATTATCACATTGTTTTTTGTGTAGCAGTTTGTGGTTTGCAAATTAGTCGCTGCTTTGCCTATATCACAACAGTGACGTAGGAAATAATACATCAAATGATACCTAGTTGGCTGTACTTCATTAATAGGCCGTAAAGCACTTTGAGACAACTAGCAATCATAAAAAAAAGATAGAAATGCAAATGTTTGATTTGATGGATTTTACCAGAATTGAGCACATTGAGCAATTTCTTCGTTTTGAACTTTTAGCATCCACATTGTTTTAGTTTTACCTCCTTACGTGGGACAATTAAATCACAACCATCTCTCAAATCAACCCTCAGCAACGCACTGTTGAAGGGCGTCGACCAGAAACATGAACGACAGCCACCTGTCTGACCTGCCACTTCAGGATTTATAAATTCAGAATTACCTTCACAGCATTGAGATTGCAGGCTATCAAAAAAGTCTTCGAGTGACACATAGTTCAAAGACTACACATCAATGCACTGCTCAAAAAAAGTGGAAGTAAAATAATTTTCATCAAATGCCACAAACCGGACTCACTTAGGCAACAACCAAACACTACGTGGGACTTTTACTGAAGTAGGGGACTTTTCAAAGTCATCGGTATCATACATAATAAATGACGTCAGTATGCACATGCACCAGCCAAGGCTGAAGGTAACTTAATAATTCAGTGCTTCAGCTGCAACAAAAATCATTGAAACCATTTTTTAAAAATTTTCAAAACAGTTCAATCTATAGTCATGGACAATTCTTGTATTAAACTGGAAATAGCAACTCTGGAACTATAATGGAAAACCATTGTGGTCAATTACTTGCAGTCTCACAATTTGTAAAAAAGCTTGACTCAAATGCACATAATATCTCAAAACAAGGCTGCTGGCTGTGGGTTGTTTGAATAAGTTTCAAAAGTTAGCAAACCCATTTTCTTTTCCTCTGTATTCATGGATGGGCTCCCTCAAATTGCCATTGACCATCAGTGCAGGGCATTTGGAAGAATAGTCAAGAGATACAATAATTCAAATTAGTTGCCAGATTGGGGAAGAACAGAGAGTAGCACAATATTCACTCGTGGGACTGTTGCCCCCACCCTGACCAGTATTTCTTACCCATCCCTAGTTGACCTTGAGAGGTGGTGGTCAGCTGCCTTCATAAATCACTGCACCACCAGCTGTAGGTTGACCCACAATGCCCTTAGGGAGGGAATTCCAGGATCTTGACCCTGCGACAGTGAGGAACAGCAATGTATTTCTCTGTGGTCTATTGGCAAGAGCAATGCAGTCAGTCACTCTCTTTGTACCAATATTCCTGCCATTGTTAATATTAAATGCATGGACCATTATCCCATAATGTAAGCCATTTTGTTAAGGAGGATAGTCATATTACACATGTATAACCAATGTACCAAGAAAGGGAAAGGTCAAGGGCTACGATCTGGGTCAGGGTTAGGTATCAATACAATAAGGTTAACTCAACTGGTTGCACTTTTACCTGAGTGAAAGGATCTGGGTTTATAGGATCCACTTCAGATACATATTCCCAGCTGACATTTCATGGCAACACCGACCAGAGATGTATCCTTTGATTGAAAAATTTAACCTTAATACCTGCTCTAACAAATACAATTGTCTCTATGGTTGAATAAATTCATCTAGTATCTTGCCAATCTTCCTTCCTCAGCCAACAACCACCAAATCAGATTCATGCAGCTTTTTGGGAATCTCACTGAGCACAAATGCAACATTTAAGTCAGTAATTATTTTAAGAGTTACTCATTTTATATTCAACATCCCATCCTTTTTTGCTAGATGTGGAATTTTCCCAAGAAATGAACCAGCTTCAATTGTCATTTAATTTCTTACAGCCTATCTGAAAAATTGAGATATTATGGTTAAGCATCATTTGACATACACATGCACAGGAATTCTTAGTTGTAGGAACTGGAACAGAATAAGCCATTACTCCAGTCAAACTAGACATTGCCAGTAAACATTAACAGATGTGACAGGCAATGTGATTTCTGTCAGGGAAAAGTAATACTCAAGATAAAATACTCAAAAACAATTGGAAAAGCTTGCTGAGAGCCCTAAAATCTTGCCAATTTTCTAGAGAAAAGCTTCTCACCCTAGCCCCAGCTCCCAAGAGTCTGACTGTTGCCAAAGTTTGATCAAAATTAAATATTGTTTTTTGCTTTTGCAAAACCGAACATAGTCAGTGACTATCCGTAAACAAAGCATTAGACTGCAGCTTAATGTTTGCATTAACTGGATTGTTTTAGTCTTTTTAAAAATGAACAACTGCTTGCCTAACAAAAGAGGACCCTGGATTTTCAGCAAATTAGGCTCATCTCATGAATTTTAAACCATTTTGTTCTATTTAATTTGCTATTTTGTAAATTCTAACCTTCATCCAAGGTCCCATGATTTACATTAACGGGAAAAAGCACAAGAGTGAGGATAAATTTAGTTTTCTGCATGAGTATCCGTGTTACTGGGCTGAATTGAAAGTCTGTGCTTGGAAAAATTAAGTCAACACTTCAGGACTGGAACAGGTTGAAAATAAATCCAAATGGAGTGCCAAAGATGGGAAACCATGTGCTATTTAAAAAATTAGCATAAGAACCGGTTTTGCTTGGGAGTAGCAGATCAGCCAATTTAGAAGGCTCTGGGACTCAGGTTAACTCCACAATTTAAGCATATATTCATATTCTTCAGCAAAATTGCACAAAATCCTGGAGAACCTTCCTTGAAGGAACTGTGGCTGCACCTACACCACGTGGTGAGTCACCTCTTGAACAAGATCAGTCCACTCCACTGTGAATGTAATAAATGCTGACCTGGTCGATAACATTTGCATCGCCATACCAAATTGAAACGAAAAATATCTTCAGATTGGGAGGAAGGCTGCAGTTGCAATGCCATCCTTCACAAGTCACACACTATCCTGATTTGGATATTTATCGCCATCGATAACAAAACAATGTTTCACAATCCTGCAATTCTCCACCCGATGCCATTGCAGGAGAACATTCACCAGGTAGAGTGCAATAATTTCAGAAGGCTACAATCATCTTCTCAGAGACACAACAGACAAAGCAAGAAATGCCAGCCTTGCCAGCAATGCCCATATCAAAATGAATGTAAGTCCTTTCTTTCCTAATAACACACCATGCATACCAATAGTTCCATCAGGAAGGGATTGACAAGGATACAAATTAAATCCCTTCAAAATGTAGATATTTTCTAATCAACCTGATCAGCAATGTTATGTCACAACTTTGAAGCAGAACTAAAGCCTGCCCAGAGGTAGTGACACTACCACTTCACTATAAGAGCACGGATTCCTTAGAAATGTGTACAACTCGAGTTGTTGCAAACTATTAGATCACTGTTGATTTAAAATAATTGAGAGGACATTCTTCCCTCCAGAGAATAATTGTGTTTACCTTTCCTATGCACTCAAGTCAACCTCTTCCAGCTACATTCTGCACCATACCAATAGATTGATGGATGGACTGTAACTTGAACTTTCCAAAACACTCTGAACTGCAACTTAATCTCCATGGTTATAGCATCTATGACATGGTAATGAAATGAGTTCCAAGAGTTTAATTCCATGAACGAGCAAGATAAATGGATTCAACCTGCTTACGGTCTCCTCATTCCCATTTACCTCCCATTTCTCTTATCTTGATGACACCCAATGACTCCTTGTCACATGAAGGGCCTTGTGATCTCTCCGTGACAGACATCCCGGGCAACGTCCAACCCAGCCACCCTCCACTCTCTTCAGCAGATCATGACGAGATCCAGAACACGGATCAAGTATTCTCTCCCCTGGTGCAGGTCTCATGATTCCTCCCACTGGGAATAAGAGCTCCCAACAGCACTACTCATGAGTGAGCATTCGATTCTATCCAGGGCCCAAGCTAATACTTGTTCCTCAACTAACACCTAAATCAGACAGTCTGGCCATTCAGGTTACGGTTGATCTTGGCTGCCACCTTTGCTCTACAACAGCAGTGTTGCACTTCAGAACTAACTTGGGATGGCCATGAAAGTGCTATTGAAATAGAAGCCTGTAGTTCTTTAGTTATTTGTTCTCAGAATTATATCTTCTCAAAGTAATGCAGCTAAGGATAGCAATATGCCATTACAGGGTCAATATTTGCATATCCTACCACCAAAACATCATCATGGGTGCCATGGTGGCTGTGGTTAGCACTGCTGCTTCACAGCACCAGGGACACAGGTTTGATTCCGCCTTGGGTGACTCTGTGTGGAGTTTGCACATTCTCCCAGTGTCTGCTTGGGTTTCCTCCTGGTGCTCTGGTTTCCTCCCACAGTCCAAAGGATGTGCAGGTCAGGTGAACTGGCCATGCTAAATTGCTCCATAGTGTCCAGTGCATTGGTCAGGGGTAAATGTAGGGGAATGGGTCTGGGTGGGTTATCCTTCGAGGGTCAGAATGGACTTGCTGGGCCGACGGGCCTGCTTCCATACTGTAGGGAATTTAATCTATTCCCAGTTCTCTCAATATTACAACAGGAGCATTTAATTGGATCAAATGGAACTTGGAAATAGCCCAATACTAATTTACGGAAGTATCCACCAGCTCGGTGGAGAGATGTCGATGTAATTATGTTTCCTCTTCACAGCACATTCAACAGCTTCTTCGCTTCCAGCGACCTCTTTACTGATGAGTTGCATAAAACACAAGGCTTCAACACTGTGCCGGAAAACAAGTTCCATCCAGTTATCCATTTAGCTAATTATCTGTGGTGACCTACTTACTTTCCAATGGAGGATACAAATGAACAGAATAATTGGAGAGGTCTAAGCTATGCATTATGTTCAAATTCCATCTGGATTCCTGATCCTGGACTTTTAAAAGAAAAAAAAACAAACAATCAATTCCCAGGGTTTCTCAGCCCCTGGTCAACCAACCTACAGGGAAACCCCATCCATTCCTGCTGTGACACCCAACAGCATGGGGTGCCCTTCGAGGGATCCCCCTAGGGTCAATGCCAATGCTCAGGAGCATGGTACCAACAGCATACTAAGAGCTGCCAGCCAACCAGTGACTGGTAGCTCCTAGTGCCCTCAGAACCACGAGAGGTGGCAAAAATTGCCAATAACACGCCCATCAGGATTGCACAATGACTCCAGGTCCAAGAGGCAAACGAGGCAGAGAGGGGAGGATGGGGAAGGGAGAGGGAACCGAGAGTAGGAGGGAAGTGCAGTGAGGTGGAAGTTTCAAACACTCCCCCTCCACACCTGTATAACATACCAAATCATGATGAGCACATCAACCTCCAAACACCTGCTGGCAAAGCCAGCATTCAGTGATTCAGTGGGCCTGGGTGTCATGGTTCCTGCCATGACATGTGCTATTAATCCACCTATATTTCTCACTTAATAAAAGAAACTTGGGCAATCTCTAATGTGTACAAAGCAAAAGATCCATTGTGTTTTTTGGCAGGCAGCCAGGCAGGGAGTGGAGGAGGGGCGGTGGGGGGGCGGGATTTCCTCTGTGCAGGATGTGTAGTGATGCCACAAAAGCATTCCTTGTAAACGACAGACAACTTGATAGGAGTACATATTGTTAACATTGCCCTTGAAGTTTCAGGTAACTGCATCAGCAGTGGACAAGGTACATGATCTGGTCGTTCTTCGATCCATTCAGAGGCGACTCCTCCAATGTGTGCAAAGAGGTTGAAGAGGCTGGGACTGTTTTCCCTGGAGCATCGTAGGCTGAGAGCTGACCTTATAGATGTTTACAAAATCATGAGGGGCACAGATAGGATAAATAGACAAAGTCTTTTCCCTGGGGTCAGGGAGTCCAGAACTAGAGGGCATAGGTTTAGGGAGAGAGAGAGAAGAGATATAAAAGGAACCTAAGGGGCAACTTTTTCACACAGAGGATGGTACGTGTATGGAATGAGTTGCCAGAGGAAGTGATGGAGGCTGGTACAATTGCAATATTTAAAAAGGCATTTGGATGGGTATATGAATAGGAAGGGTTTGGAGGCAGATGGACCAGGTACTGGCAGGTGGGACTAGATTGGGTTGGGATACCTGGTTGGCATGGACGGGTTGGACCAAAGGGTCTGTTTCCATGCTGTACATCTCTATGACTCTATGGAAATTCACACACTGTCGCATACACTTCAAGTTACTTCCCCGATAAAAAAACTAAGCTATATTTAAAAATGGGAGCTCCCATCTAAAAAGCCTGAGGAAAGTCCCTTCTCCTGAGAATCATGCAATTAAGTTTCAGTTTCACCTTTACAGCCTAGTAATTTGATATGATAACAGGCATGCTGTGTAAACTCCCTAATGACTTGGTTGACAAAGGCAGCAAGCAGCAAAGCTCATATCCTCCTTCCTCCTTCCCCAGACTAGCAAATCTCAGCCAGGATAGCAGTAGACGTGGCTACAGATTGTACAGTGAAACACACTAGAATATAGATCGACAAAATCTGGCTGGTTCCCTCAGATGTTCCTCAGAGGGTGCAGAATATTATCAAAAAGGGGAGAGTAACCAGCAGGAGGTTGTTGTACGGGTTGGCACCAATGACATAAGAAGAGACAATAAAAGGATACTAGACAGGAGGTTAAAAAATTGATCCTCAAGTGTAGTAATATCTGGATTACTCCCACGTGTTGGTGAGAGTAGGAATAGGAGGATAGAGCAGGTGAATGCATGGCTGAGGAGTGTTGTTGAACAAAGAAGTTCCTTAAGATGGATTCGCAAGTTGACAGGGCAGTGAAAGTAGCATTTGGTACACTTTTCCTTATTAGTCAGTGGGCATTGGGCGTAGGAGTTGGGATGTCATGTTGCAGCTGTGCAGGACATTGATGAGGCCACTTTTGGGATATTGCATTTTAATTCTGGTCTCCCTCCTATAGGAAAGGCGCTATGAAACTTGAAAGGGTGCAGAGAAGATTGACAAGGATGTTACCAGGGTTGGAGGGTTTGAGCTACAGGGAGAGGCTGGAGTAGGCTGGGGCTATTTTCCCTGGAGTGGAGTGTCGGAGGCTAAGGGGTGACCTTCTAGAATCATGAGGGGCATGGATAGGGTGAATACCAAGGTCTTTTTCCCAGGGTAGGGAATTCCAAACCTGGAGGGCATAGCTTTAAGGTGCAAGACTTAAAAGGGAACTAAGGGGCAGCATTTTAATGAAGAGGGTGGCACGCATTTGGAATGAGACAAAACAAAAAACCCCTGCAGATGCAGGAAGCTGAAAGAACACAGCCAGCCAGGCAGCATCAGGAGGTACAAAAGTCGATGTTTCAGTCCTGGAGAAGGGTTACACCTGAAATGTTGACTTCTCCACCCCCTGATGCTGCCTGGCTTGCTGGGTTCTTCCAGCCTCCTGCCTGTCTACTGCAAAGGGAATGAGCTGCCAAGGAAGTAGAGGCTGGTACCATTACAACATTTAAAAGGCATTCAGATGGGTATAAAAATAGGAAGGGTTTAAAAGGGATAAAGGGATATGGGCCAAGTGCTGGCAAATGAGGCTAGATTAATTTAGAATAGCTAGTCAGCATGGACGTGTTGGACAAGAAAGGCTGTGCAATTTTAGGATTCTGAGCTCCAAGCTGATGAGAAGATCTCCTCTGTCCAGCTTCCTTGGTTGGTTATATTAAAAGCCCAAATTATGTTCTCAAGAAGTTATACCTCTCTCCACTTAAAACATGTAGCCAACAGCGTTCCACTGTTTTGCAAAAAAAAAAAGCAGCTAATCAGTAGTATTCTTGAGTCAATAAAAGAATAAATTTATTATCAGTAACACCCAAGAAAAAAAAATAAACAAAAGTGCATTGTCAAGCATACAGGCTTCATACTGTCACAAGGGTTTGCACACTCAACACAAAAACTAAAAAGGAAGTCACGTCCAATACAAAAGGAAGATAAAATGAATACTTGGTTTACTTTGGTTGCCTGAGGTTTTACCAGAGCTGTTTAGCTGGTTGCTTAGATACAGTCAATTGTAGTGAATGTTGCATTTACTGAAAAGATTTTATTTGCAGTTGATATTCTCTAAAGGATGACCACATTTTATAGAACCATGCACTACTTCTAAAGAGAGACAGCCCCTTTTTCTTGACATTATTCCATGTTTCTGAATGCATTCTTGTAGCAAAAGCACAGGCTTACATTCATGGATACTCACAGGATTGGAGATTACAATGCGACAAAACTGGCTGTTCATCAGTGAGGGCAATTCAGTTTTACAAAGAGAGTTGTGCAAGGCCCATTGTCAGAGCTTACCTGTGATCCTTTGATATGGGTGGGGAAGGCTGAGGGTTTCAATAATTCTATTTGCAAAACAAGTTTCAGATTTAATTCTTTGTTTAGGCAATGCCTATAGTCAAAAAATATCAACCCAAACAAATGTGAAAGTCACACTGAGAAATACACAATCCAGATGATGACCTTCAGTTCCCAGTTAATTACCCCTCAAACCATCTTTTCAGGGTCCAAGTCTTTAGCCTTGCCATTAGAAATTCCCTGGTGACTTTGGTGGCCATTTTAAAGCATCATGGATCATTTTAAACTGTATTTCTCTGAAACAGAAGTCCAAGACTTTTGAAATAAGATTTCAAGCATTATTTTATATCATGATAAAGGAGAAGAAAAAGATGAAGTGGCAATCTAAATGGAAATATTCAAAATTGTGAGGAGACTGAACAGAGTAGATCAGGAGAAACGGTTGCCCTTCACAAAATAATCAAAAAACCACACCATCCAGATCAAAAGGCAATTGCAAAAGTAGTAAGAGAAAGGAGGAAAACAAAATCCTTTCACACAGCAAGCAGTTAGGGTCTGAAATGCACTGTGATGGAGTCAGTTTCAAGTTATTCAGATTGAAAAGAGAACTGGACATTTATGTGGATAAGAACGGGATTGTGGGGGTAAGGCACGAAGTGAAATTTACAAGCTGTGTGGAGATTCCCACCTGCTGACTAACAATGGCACACAATGAATGTTGGCCAAAGCAAAAGCAGGCATCAACTGCAATGTCTCCACTCACTGACACTTGGTGTCTAGTCTCAGAAATGAAACAGCCTATTTAACTATGAAATACTGGACAGCACCCTACCTCTGTGAAACTTTATTTTTTAATCTGGAATTAATGCCTTTAGCAGACAGGAGAAGAAAAGCAGTGTAAAAAAATATCAAGGGTAAAATTTGAGTGGATATGGTTAACTACTGATATGTTAACAAGAGTCCCATGCATTGACGTACAAGGCTCATCTTGTATTCTCTAATTCAACCATTTTGCTTAAATTGGTTAGGTTTGCTTAGACATACTTTTGGACAAGTTAATAAACTTTCAATAACAATATTTCATATTTTGATTAACAAGCTGTTAGCTGAGCAGCAATTTCCTTCAAATTAAATAATTGCATTCAGAAAAGATATGGATTTAAAATCACCATGAAGAGCCATTTTATGCAGAAGAAATGGGCAGCTTTCATTCTTTGGGAAAATTGGCCAACACTGAAAAATGCCACCACTTCTAATCAATGAACTTTCCACAGATGGAAGCTTACTTGGTAACTGCTCAAGGATCTTGGTTTGACTCTTGACAATGACAATCCATCTTGAAACAGGCATCAATGTGTGGGAGGGGGCAAGAGATGAGCACAATCACAGCAATAGCTGCAATGGAAATAAAAATCAGTTTGTATTAAACGTAGAATCTACGAGCAGGAGATGGCCATTTGACCCTTCGAGCCTGTTCCAACATTCAATAGGATCACGGCTGATCCTCAATCTCACGATTGAGAAATTCATCAATCCTTTTCTTGATTACATTCGGTGACTTGACCTCCACAACTTTCTGGAGTAGAGAATTGCATAGGTTCACTGCCCTTTGGGTGAAGAAATCTCTCCTAATCTCAAGTTTACCTCATACTGAGATGGAGTCCCCTGGCTCCAGACACTCCAAATGGGGAAGTATCCTCTCTGCATCGGAGTGTTCTGAAGGGTCACTTGACCCGAAATGTTAACTGTTTTCTCTATACAGATGCTGCCAGACCTGCTGCGTTTTCACAGCAATTTTTATTTCCCTTCCCCCCCTTCCCCCCCTTCCCCCCCTCCCCCACCCTCCCCCTCTCTGTATTTAGTTCGTCCAGCCCTTTGGAATTTTATGTTTCAATCAGATACCTTCATATTCTTCTAAACACCATTGACTACCGACCTAGATGAACCAATCTCTCCTCATAGGAGGCTCCTGTAATCCCAGTACCAGCCAAATGAATCTCAGCTGCACTCTATGACAAATATATCCTTTTTCAAGTGGGGAGACCAAATCCACATGCAATATTCTAAGTGTGGTCTCTCCAGTGTCCTGTATAACTTCAGTAAGACATCCCTATTTCTGAACTCAATCCTCTTGCTATAAAGATCAACGGACCATTTGCCTTCTTCATGGTTTGGTGCACCTGCCTGCCTACTTTCATTGTCTGGACTATGAAGACACCCACATAGGGAGAACCACACTTTGTACATCCACACTTCCCAATATATCATCACTTATGTAACACTCTTCCTTTTTGTTTTTCACATCAAAGTGTATAACTCCACATTTAGCCATATTAGGTTGCATTTGCCAAATGTTCGCCTATTCACTCAACTTGGCTACACCACCTGGAAGCCTCCTTGCGTCCTCTCAATTCACAGTCCCCCCTCGGCTCTGTGGTTAAATGAAGATGACAAAATCATTGGGAATGAGTATCTTCTCTGGATTTTCAGAGTGCTAAGGATACAGTTAATACAGATAATACAGATAAGCAGACTATATAATGTGAACTATGAGCAAAAAAAAAATCAGAACTAGCAGAGCATTAACAATTAAATGGGATAGTTACTTGCCCAAAATTCAAGAGACAAATGAAATTGATTCCTAAACAAACCCAGTTGATATTTTCAATTGAGCTTTAACAACTTTGTAGAGTTGGCAATGTGGAAGAAGAGAGGGATTTTCGGGGCCATGTCCATAGCTCCTTCATAGTTGAATAGGGTTGTTAAAGTGGCATATGGGGTGTTGGCTTTTATTAGCAGGGGGGTTGAGTTTAAAGAACCACAAGCTTTTGCTGCAGCTGCATAGACTCCTTATTAGACCGCACTTGGAATATTGCCTTCAGTTCTGGTCAACTTATAAGGAATAATGTGGAATCTTTAGAGAAGTTGCAGAGTAGATTTACCAGGATGCTGCCTGGACTGGAGGCCATATCTTATGAAGAAAGGTAGAAGAAGCTGGGGCTTTTCTCAGTGGAGCAAAGAAGAATGAGATGTGACTTGATAGAAGTGCACAAGATGAAGAGAGGCATAGATGGAATATATAGTCAGAGACATTTTTCCAGGGCAGAAATGGCTGTCATAAGGTGGCATAACTTTAAGGAGATTGGCAGAAGGTTTAGGGGAGATGTCAGAGGTCAGTTCTTTACAGAGTGGTCAGAGCATGGCAGCAGTGGTAGTAGAGTCAGATACATTAGGGACATTTAAGCAACTCTTGGATAGGCACATGGCAGATAGTAAAATGAAGGGTATGTAGGTTAGATTGATCGTAGTAGGATTAAAAAGTTGGCACAACATCGAGGATCAAAGGGCCTGTATTGTGCTGCATTGTTCTATGTTCCAAGTACTTGAGAAACAACAGCATTTTAAAACTATACATGTTCCAAGCACAAACACAGAAAATCAAACACTTTGATAAGTGATATCATATGTGCTGTTGGTGTTATAAAGAGAGGTTGGTAGAGAGCACTCTCTCTAATCACGCTATTTCACTGGTCACAGAAATCTAAATGTTTAACCTTATTACTAATATGGCCAATTATGTACTATAGGGTTTGAATAAAAAGATCAATAACCAGGTTTCTTTAACAAACAAGTGATTTATTGTGAAACAGCACTTATTTGGCAAAGATGCAAAACTGATTAACACAATTAGAAATATTACATTGCAAGCATTTACCCTGTAATCAACTCCTTCCCATCCCTGCTCTCTCACACACACACGAGAATCATAGAATCCCTAGTGTGGAAGCAGGCCATTCAGCCCTTTGAGCCCACACGGATCCTTCGAAAAGCATCCCCTGATCCTATCCCTGTAACCTTGCATTTCCCATGGCTAACCCAACTAAACTGCACAACTTTTGACCGTGGGAGGAAAACCAAGCAAACACGGGGAGAATGCGCAAACTCCACTCAGACAGTCACTTGAGGGTGGAATCGAACCTGGGTCCCTGGTGCTGTGAGGCTGCAGTGCACCATTGAGCCACTATGCTGTCCCAGTATCGCCCCAGTAGTGACATACTATCTAACTGTTGGCAGTGAAGTGTCTCCTTAGAAACTAGTCTCTTTGAATCACTGTTACCTCTGTTGTGAGCCCATTAAACACCAAGAAATGGGGGATCCAAGATGGCGGCAATCTAGGAAGATCGTGTTGCAGAGATCCGCACTGCAGCACAAGCGGGATGAACTTTTAACCCGCTCTACCCGGACCACCGTGATATCCTGCGACTCTGAAAGGTCGTGGAGTCCCAGGAAACTGTTAAAAATCAACTTACATGGGTTTTCCCCATCCAGGGATGCTGAAGGGAGGAGGAGTGTCTGAGACCCGGCCCACGGCCCAACCTGCAGATCCTAGGACTATTTCTTACCAGGCCCTGGTGAAGGAGCTCGTGAAATCTAACGAGATGTCGGCTTGCTGAGATGAGTTTTGAAATCAAATAAAACTGCCAGTAATTGTTTATTGAAAGAAAAGAGATGAGGTATGATGGCTCTCAGTCATTTGGTTGTCATTAAACACAAGTATTTTTTATTGGGATCTTCAAACGCAGTTCACTCCGGAAACAAGGAGAACACTTGGACCAGTGTTTTAGTTATCACACTGAACTCTCCAAAAGGGTTCTTTCAGAACGATAGTGGGTAAGGTTAGCAACTTCTCTCCCTCTGTTGGGCTATAACCTGGTGGTGTGAGATTTGTAAACTTTGTCCACCCCAGTCCAACACCAGCACATACACATCTGTCTCTCTTAGCAGACTGGACCCAAACGGAACTCCAATACAACTTCAAAATCAAAGCCATAAACCCTGGTACACAATTTCCAGTCTGAAACAATGGACAATCCACATTGCTTTAATAAAATATCCCACTATCCCTTTAGAAACCCATTTCTTTTTTAAAACAAAAAAAGTGTGCAGGTATAATTTCAGTATTCCAAACAAACCAGTAATCCTCAAGAAAATTCATCAAAATGTCTTCATTACATTGGAGCAAGTTTCATGTGCAAATCACAACTCATTAAGGTGAACAATGTCCTGTGCTTGCATTAGTGTATAAAAGAAATTTTGCTTCAGTATTTCACAGAAAATGAAAGGCATATTGTGGTACCATTTTCTTTGAAGTTTACCTTATGAATTTTCAAGTTCTTAAAGAGTTTAGAGAAAGTGTACAGTTTATGACAGTACAATTGTGTAGAAGAAAGCATCCCAACTAATCAAAATGATGATACCTTATTCCATTCTTCTATGGACCAGCAAAGTGCTGGTGGTCATATAGGATAGGACTCCCACACTGTGGTGCAGTCATATGGGAGGGATTGCTTGATATTCATACAGAAAATGGTTGACGTTGTACAACATCACAAAAACAAATTAATTTCAAAAATGAAAAAAAAATCACTGCAAGACCTAATTCATTCAAAAGAAAACAAGAAAACAGCAAAGGACCAATCAATATTCAGACACTAAAGGGGTCTAACCACACCCAATATACATATTAAAAAATCTTCACTCTGGTTTTAGTATACACGCAGATCACCTTCATTCACAGACGGATTGACGTTAGCCACCTGATTGATCAGGCACTTTCCTGGTAATGTCACTGCCTTGGTCATTCACGCTCTCCGGCAGCAACAGGAAGAGAGAGTGGGACTGGAACAGATTTTGTGAAACAAATCCAGTGAAGGGCAAAGTCCCCACAGCCCTGGCACTGCTTGCACTTTTGGTCATCACAGCATAATGCTTTCATCTGGGGGGGGATGGAATTTCGGTGCTTTTGATGAGAGGCCAAGGGAGAAGTAAATTGGCATCGCTGCCAAGTGATTGCACAAACAGGTTCACAAAAGGCAAAGGACTTCAATTCGCTGCTCGACTTATCACTGCCTCCACTACTGAGTAACGCAAAGTACTACAAGTATGAATGTAGCATATCCATTATTTAAATTGGCACTGAATGCTAGAATATTTTTGTAAATATTCATCAATGGCTTTTCTGCGAATTGGCTAATTCTACTCTCTCATCCTTAGGAGGATAGTGTGGCTGTGTAACATTTAACACATGGACAATGTTCTGTCAAGAGTCGATCCCTAAGGAAAGGCACTAAAAGCCTACACCTTCAATAAAGCAAAAGAGAAAATGTTAATATTAAAGAGAGATTGCAGGGGTTTTGAATATTAACTTTAATAAGCTGGGTTTACAAAAGAAACAGCAACGAGCACTGAATTCTCAGCAAGTCAGGGAGGCCAAAAGGTAGAAAATGCTGAGCATCCACATCTCCGCTTTCCACCGACCCCTCACCAACAAGGAAACAAGTTGAACTGCACCCACACCTTTCCATCCATTCTATTCACATAATAACGTCACTGTTCCTTCACTCACTGGAACAGTGCACATGAGGGAAGGGGATAGCGCTTTTGATTTTTAAAACAGCAGCAAAAACAAGGTTTTATTCATTTTGCCAAAAACCTTCAAGTCACTAGCACAAGGCACAAAACAGCTTCAGTGAAGCTCGGCTTTCAGCCCTTCACAGTGAGAGCTGGGGTTTGAAGAAGTTGCAGCACGTGCTGCAGAGCATGTGTAACTCGAGCAAGCGGTGGGGGGAACTGAAAGCACCTAGTATAGTTCAAACTGCACACAGGCAAGTGTATACATGCCTCAGAAACCCAGCTGGAAAGAGAAAGTAAACACACTTACATTCTCACATTCTGTGCCAGCTTCAACTAAGTCCAGGGAAGGATTGAATTACCTAATGTGGGTGGATCTCTACAAAGATGCGAAAAGTAATCTTTCCCATGTCAAATACATGCTCCCATGGTTACTAAGCATGAATCACACTTGAACTTATAATTACAGAGCACCTTTAACATATTGATACATCCACCCCAAGGTTTTTCACAGAAGTGTAATGAATTCAAGCAAGGCCCCCAAACCACACAAGGAGTTAAGGCGGTCAAAGGGATAGATTTTAAGAATTTGTCTTAAAGGAGAAAAGAAGCGTACAGAGGCAGAAAAAAGGTGTAGAGGGGGAGTTTCCGAGTCTGAGGCCAATGTAACTGGAGGGATAGCCACCAATTGCGAAGCAGTGATATTTGGAAACCCACAAAAGAGTTCAGGTTTAGAAGAGTGCCAATTTATCCCAGGGTTGGAGAGCAGAATAGGAATAGGGAGGGGCAGAGCTGGAGAGTGACTAGAAAACAAAGCGCCTGATTTCTTGACTCATTAACAGCTGGGAGTAATATTCATCTGGACTCATTTTTAATAGTGAGCACCATCAATCTAATCATCGTTAGCTTAAAAACACATTAAGAGATGAATAGAAAGGCAATGCAAGGACTAATAACTGCAAGTAAATAACTAACCTCATTTCCATGGAAACAAAATCCTAATTGCTGCATTTGCAACTGGTCGGGTAATGAAGCATTCCTTACTTACTGAGCAAGCAATAGGTTTATATAGCCAATTACAACAGGAGCACAGCTGAACGTCTTGCATTCCCTTACAGTCAACCATTTTCTTCAAATCTATACAACTTATTATCTTGCCTCTTTGCATGGCCCAATTCGCTTAGTCTTAGCTTTCGGTAGCTGTTGCTGGGTTCTTGAAGCTGGAGGTGGAAGCTCTTATTACCCTCTCTGTCACAGTTCAAAAGTTGGGGTTCTAGAATTGCATGTTAGAGAATCTATTTTACTGAATTGGCCTTTGCCAAAGCTGTGTTTGTGAGATCATCATATTGGAACAGTTACTGTTCAGCAGTTAAATCATCTGTTAGTCTCTTAAGTTTTCAAATCGAGTTAAGATATTCCAATTTAGTCTTCCTTTTATTGCATTTTAACTATAGTGTGTGAGTAAAGTTTGTGTTGCTTCAGGATGGTTGTTTGACCAATCAAAATTGCAACAATTGGTACTTGCCTTTAAAATAAGAACACATTTGGGTCTCAGCTACCTTTTAATATATTTTGAGGAGGTTTGGATTGGTCCATAACATCTGTTAAACAGTTCGAGAAGGCTTCAATTGTCTCTAGTCTCTACCTTAAAGATAGCTGATCAGTCTGATTTCCTTCACAGTTAATTACTAGGCTTCCAAAGATCATTCTTGACTTTATTACTTTGGTACATTGTGAAGGTTCCATTCAGACATGAACCCAATGTTGAGCTACATACTGATGTACAACTAGATTCAAAATCTCATAACCCTATTTCAATTTTATTAGAAGATTATGCTAAATATGAAATTATTTCCATTCATGTGATATATCTTCAATTGTAACAAATAGTTTAATCAAATAATAGCAATTCATCTAACAAATTGTTACTTACGGATAAGGGCAATAAAGAGTGTCTCGGTAATTCTGCACCAGCTACATCACATCACTCAAATAAAAATGAAAAAGGATACACATGCATCATTTTCCTCCTGCAACCCCATAGTAACAAGTAGGTTTCACCATGAACTCAACAAGAGGATTCTTTACAAAACTAGGAGAGATCAGCTGGGCAGCCCCTCCTCACAGGAGTCTTGCCCTCCAACTAATTCCAACCACCAAAACTCTGATCATTTCATCAGTGTTCAAAACAGCTCCAGAAGAGGTATAAAGCAGAACCAGCTGTGATCACCAGTTACAAGATTTCTATAACTTCAATATCTGCAGCGACCTTTCAATAATTTCAAAGAAACCACTTCACTATCATCACAAATTTTGAAGGATAGTTGAAAAATTAAGTCCTAAGAAATATTAGTTATAAAACATTGCCTTAACAATAAAGCAAAAGCCAACAAGTTTGTCAGTCTCTGATGAGAATTTTACTAGCTGAGCATCAACATTCTAAGTTTTGCTTGCCAGATCCCTCACAACATTCATAAAGTGAACTTTCACCTTGCATATTCTGAATTCAAATATCAGTTCAAGAATTTACTGGGCGGCATGGTGGCGCAGTGGTTAGCACTGCTGCCTCACAGCGCAGGTTCAATTCCCACCTCGGGCAACTGTCTGTGTGGAGTTTGCACATTCTCCCAGTGTCTGCGTGGGCTTCCTCTGGGTGCTCTGGTTTCCTCCCACAATCCAAAGATGTGCAGGTCAGGTGAATTGGCCATGCTAAATTGTCCATAGTGTTAGGTGAAGGGGTAAATGTAGGGGAATGGGTCTGAGTGGGTTGCCCTTCGGAAGGTCGGCGCGGAATTGTTGGGCCGAAGGGCCTGTTTCCACACTAAAGTAATCTAATCTAATGGAAAGTACTATTTTAACTACAAAAATGGTTCATTTGTATATATACAAGGATGTAATGAGCTAGCAAAAGCATCAAGATTCCAAGTTTGAAGACAAAGATTGAGCATTCTATTCATCAAACGGTCCTTGAGCCTTGGGCTCACGAATCACACAAGTTTATAGTAAATCTTCTATATTTAATAGGGTATCTTAGAGGGTGTTATTGGAGTCTCCATTTGGCTCACAGATGAGGTTTCCCAACATCCAGACAGCAACACATGCACATTCTTAGAAACGCTCATCAAGACAGGATCAGCATGAAGTGCCATTTTGAAAAATATCCAAGTTAAGCACTCCACATATGCTTCAGTTAATCTGCTCTCCACAATATAAAGTTAAAACGTAACGAGGGACAATAACTACATATTCTGGAGATGTCACTTCTCTAAAGCAGCTGTTACGAGGTACACAAGAGAGCTACTGGAGTTTGTTCTGGTTGATTTATTACATCTTTTCTGACAGCATATAGACTGTTTAACAGATTTGAACAAAAGCCTTATTAACATTGGAACAAGAGGTGGACTGATTGAGCTCTTCATTTCACATCATAGATGATTTGGATCTGAAGTCAATCAGCCTGCTTTGTTTCATAAGCCTTCGTACACTTGCCCAACCAAATTCTATTAATCTCTAATTTACAATGTTATCAGTAGTGGTTCAACAGAGCATGGGCCCAGAGACAGGAAAGGTTCAAGCCAATTCCTTAATGAATACATTGTTGGACAAGATACCACTGTTATTACCTATTCCACACTCAGCATACACTACTTTCACCATTTAAACTGAGAAATATTAGCAATCTGAAATGAACTAAAACCATTTCCAATCCATAAATTGACCAGTTTCCTTGGTCCCCAGCAGACCTGTACTCAAAATTACAGATGTCAAACACTTAGGACCCATGAACAGGATCAATGTCAAAAATGTCAAACATGCCAAAAAAGGGCAACATTTATAGAGTCATAGAGATGTACAGCATGGAAACAGACCCTTCAGTCCAACCTGTCCATGCCAACCAGATATCCTACCCTAAGCTAGTCCCATTTGCGAGCACTTGGCCCATATCACTCCAAACGCTTCCTATTCATGTACCTATTCAGATGCCATTTAGATGTTGTAATTGTACCATCCTCCACCACTTCTTCTAGAAGCTCATTCCATACATACACCACCCTCTAAGTGAACAAGTTGTCCCTTGGGTCCCTTTTAAATCTTTCCCCTCTCACCCTAAACTAATACCTTCTAGTTCTGGACTCCAACACCTCTGGGGAAAGACTTTATCTATTTATCCTATCCATACATCTCATGATTTTATAGACCTCTATAAAAAGGTCATCCCTCAGCCTCACGCTTCAGGGAAAAAAACAGCCCCAGTCTATTCAACCTCGCCCTATAGCTTAATTCCACCAACCCTGGCAGCATCCTTGTAAATCTTTTCTGAACTTTTCAAGTTTCACGACATGCTTCCAACAGGAAGACCAGAATTGCACACAATATTCCAAAAGCGGCCTAAGCAATGTCCTGTATAATCGCAACATGACCTCCCAACTCCTGTACTCAATACTCTGACCAATAAAGGAAAGCATACCAAATGCCTTCTTCACTATCCTATGTACCTGAGACTCCACTTTCAAGGAGCTATGAACCTGCACTCCAAGGTCTTTGTTCAGCAACACTCCTTAGGACCTTACCATTAAAGTGTACAAGTCCTGTTAAGATCTGCTTTTCCAAAATGCAGCACTTCACATTTATCTAAATTAAGCTCCATCTGCTACTCCTCAGCCCATTGCCCCATCTGATCAAGAGTCTATTGTACTCAGGAGGTAACCTTCTTCACTGATCTCACTTGACCAGAAACGTTAACTCTGCTTTCTCTCCACAGTTGCTGCCAGACCTACTAAGCTTTTCCAGCAATTTCTGTTCTTGTTTCTGATGTATAGCATCTGCAGTTCTTTCGCTTTTCATATTGCTCAGATTTGGCAATTGCAGTTGAGGTTTCGTTCAAAAAACATTTTAAAAAATCACGTTGGTTTACTAAATTTCATATATCTTTGCAAATTAACAAGAACTTGCTTCCTCAGAATATGACACAGCTAATGTTTACATCTGTTTCTGTTCATACATACAGGAGCGAAAAATTGCAGCACCCTACCAAAATCCCAAATATTTCAGTGTCAAGATATATTCATAGGATGCCATTTCATTGCTGAAACTCAAAATTCTCTCACCTTTACAGAAAAATGTTTAAATGCCACAGGATAAAAGAATTCCCAGCAATACAATAGCCTTCCATTGTTAAACATCCAAGAACAATAAACACTGCTCTGTCCTATGTGCTCCAAACATGGTTATAATCTCCATATTTTAAAACAAAATTAGTCATGGGACATAAGCATTACAGGCTAGGCCAGTGATTTTTCTTTTTACTCTAATCCCAATTACCTTGCAAAGTTGGTAGTGAGCTGCCTTCTTAAACTGCTACAGTGCTTGCAATATAAGTACATTCAGAGTGTTGTTTGGAACAGGGTTCCAGGATATTGAATAGCGACAGTGAAGGATTGCTGACATGTTTCAAATTCAGGATGGTGTGGATAACTTTAAAAAAAAACTTAGTGATGCTGCTATGCATCTGCTGCCCTTGTTCTTTGAGGTCACAAGTTTGACTTGATATATTGTCACTTGTATTTATTACAAATACAGTGAAACGTGTTGCTTAGTGTTGCCTCTCTCCAGTGCCATCTAAAAGCACAGAAAATAAAGCAAGACACAGAATATAAAGCCAGAGAAATAAAACAATAAAGTTGATCTTAGTTTGGAAGGTGCTGTAAAAGGAGACAAAGTCATTGCAGCAAAAAAAAAGGGCAATCAATCAGCCCATTTAGTCCATGTTGGCTCCCGGTCAAGCAGTCCAATCTATCAAAATCGGTCTCATTCCCCACCATATCCCAGTGGCCATGTGCTTTCACTTCCCTTAGTGTCCCTTAGAAATCATTCATCATTTTCACTTCTGCTGCTACTGTCATAAACAAAGAGTATCAGGTCATTACCACTGACTGCACGAAAACAAACTTTGTCCCTCACACCATTGCCACCAACCCCCCAACTTCTCCTACACACAGCTACCCTGGTGTAAATCAAACTGAGCAGCAATGAGCAGATTATTTCTGTACAACTCCCACATGTTAACACTGCTGATGACCACTGCCATTACTTTGATGACGGACAGTAGACTGATGGTGCTACAAGCCAAAAATTGGATTTATTCTGCTTCTTGCAGACAGGACATAACATGAGTAAATGTTCCATTTTACTGGATAGATGTCAGTGTTGAATTGTATTGTTAAGAGCTCGGCTGCAGCACGGCTAATTCTCTGGCACGTCTCCAATAATACAGCTCGGATGTTATTAGGACTCTGTCTTTGATATACCTGACACCTTCACCGATTTTTTGATATCGTGTGGGGTGAATCAAACACGCGGAGGGCGGAAACCTGCAATATTGGGGAGCTCAGGGGGAGGAGGAGCAGCTGAATTACCCACTCAGCATTTCGAGATGAAGATGGTTGAAAATCTCTTGAATGATGTGCTGGTCTCCCTGGCCATTGAGAATGGGGACGTTTTTGTAGCCTGCTCTTTCCTTTGTTGTTTTAAATTGCTGTTCGTGCTTGCTGAACCAGGACCTCAGAGCCTCCAACACATACGTTGGTGGAGCCAATCACTTAATTCTTACCTAAAATAGGAGTCCATACAGTGCATTGAGTGTACTCTACCATCATAGGACCATCTCCAATTTCCCATCTTCCCCCATATTCCAAACGCCCCAGGAGAATGAAAGTCTTTCTGGTTCAGCTTTAATTCTATTCAATCCTAGAGCATCCCTAACCCTCTGGGATACAAAATTGCAAAGAATCACAACCACTGGGAATAAGAAACATGCCCCATCTCAGTCCTAAATAATCCACTCCTTCACCAGAGACTATGCGCAACGATCCCTCTAATTATTCTTCCTGCTGTGGGGATCTCCAAGCTCCATACGTGGCAACGGCTTCTGGAAGCCATTTTGGAATCTTACAGCTTTCACTGAGATCACCTTAAACACAGGAAAGCATCGATCCACTTTCCCTATCCCCTCATCATAGGTTCCTAGAGTGGCTTGTCCAAGCTGGGGAGCCTTTGCTTTAACTTCTATCTTTCCTTAAACAGGCTGTTTGTAATGCAGACAGTCCTGTGGTGTACCATCATCAGATTCAGACCATATGTTCAACTATACCTCCCACTGAACTAGGGTGATGGCAATGGTAAAGAGAGAGAAAAGTCACATTCCGGAGTTACGGAGTGGGGTGAGTGCAGTTGAGCTGATGGCTCACAGCTTACGTGCTCAGTTTTGAGTGTTGGTTGTATTCTGTCAATACATCACAGAGCTAGGGTCACAACACAATGGAAGGTAAAAGACATCAACCTCACAACTCTCAGGCCACAATAGGGCAGCAGCAGTCTGGATCAGCCAAGTTGAGCTAGATTGTCACAAGCTTGCCTGCGCCCCCACCTTCAAGCTTCCTGCGTCACTTGTCAAGCTAAAATCATAAAAGCAGCTAAAAGTCACGCGCAGACACGCTAAACAAAATTGGAAGTCTTCCATCAAGTTTCAGCGACTGAGCTGTGAAATTGCTGACTAGCAGCTTTGCAACATGGATCAACGTCTGGAGGAAAATAGGCCATGGGCTGTTGAGGTACATTAAGCATCCTCGATGTAGTGAGGATCAGCGAGAGCTATATCCCCCGGAGATTGAGATGCAGACCAATGTATAGCCCTGCTCTTTATTCTCTACTCACATTCAACACCTCCCTCCACATTGGAGGACAAATGCATTTTTAAAATGATTTTTACATACCTTTCACCAATAAAATCTGCCATTCTCCAGACATTAAGTACTTAAATAGAGTTGAAGGGAAATTGACAAGATTGGATTCCAATGTAAAGTACAAAGGGACTGTGTTTATACAAAGCTTTGAAGAAGCTGTGAGACTCATTATTGTGTTGTAACCTGTATTGCAGAAATATTTTCATTTCTTTCCTCAGGGAGTAACATTCAGCATTTAAATAGTTGTACTTTGACAGTGCACAAGGGAATTAGAATAATCAAATCTCTCTGAATAGATGCTTACAAGCAATGCTAGCCACTGATGTCAACATTCATCTATTTTCGTGAACATGCAAATTCTATTTGCATGCTGTTTCTCTAAACTGTAATTTAACTGCCAATGAATCAGAAACATTCAGCCACAAGAGGAGTAGAAACCGCTCATCTTCCTGCCAAAGTTCATTCTGCTCTGCACTTTCTTGGAACGTTGAAGGATTGTTTCCTTGGTAACAAAACAAGAGGAAATTAGATAAAACCTGGAAGGAGGGACTCTTTCAGTGATCGGGGAACAAAGCACAGAAGCACATTTGACAGCTCAGATGTGCGGCTAACACCGGTTCAGACATGACAAAGCAAATTGTCTCACACTAAAATTTCTGAGAATGCATTCACATGCTACAATTTTGCTGAGAGTCAGATACTTAGCTTCAACACTACCCCCAGGACTTTTATCCTGTGCCTCCATGTACTTCTTACATCAACTTTAAATGACAAAAAAAAAGAGTCTAGATTAGATTACTTACAGTGTGGAAACAGGCCCTTCGGCCCAACAAGTCCACACCGACCCGCCGAAGCGCAACCCACCCAGACCCATTCCCCTACACCTAACACTGTGGGCAATTTAGCTCGGCCAATTCACCTAACCTGCACATTTTTTGGACTGTGGGAGGAAACCGGAGCACCCGGACGAAACCCACGCAGACACGGGGAGAATGTGCAAACTCCACACAGTCAGTTGCCTGAGGCAGGAATTGAACCCAGGTCTCTGACGCGGTGTGGCAGCAATGCTAACCACTGTGCCACCATGCCGCCCACAAAAAACTGCAGATGCTGGAATCCAAAAGTAGATTAGGTAGGAGGCTGGAAGAACCCAGCAAGCCAGGCAGCATCAGGAGGTGGAGAAGTCGATGTTTCGGGTGTAACCCTTTTTCGGGTGTAACCCTGAAGAAGGGTTACATCTGAAACATCGAAATCTCCACTTCCTGATGCTGCCTGGCTTGCTGGGTTCTTCCAGCCTCCTACCTGTCCATGAGAGACAGCTTTAAGGCCACCCGAAGATGGAAAGGAAGAAATGAGATCAATTCCTTCTTATTTGTGGACCATTGTTCCTGGCAGAATTTTTTAAAGTCTTAGCTCTTTGACTTGATTAAAGGTAGCATAAATATTTAATAGATTCCAGCCCTTGGATTTGGGACTGGATCACGGAGAAGCCAAAATGGCAACAGCAAGTCTCTCCTGAACAGGTAACAGGGTTGGAGGAGTTGGGCCAATGTCAGATTCTGACTGCATTATCACAGTAAATTCATCATCAGTGCCAAGTAAAAATATTGCACACATCAGTACCATTGTAGTCATACAATATAACATACCATGAGACCCGAACAGTCTGAAAAGAACATAAGAACAGCAGGATTAGATGACTCAGCCCTTTAAATCTGCCCTGCCATCCAAAAAGTCATGGCTGATTTGATTGTGGCCTTAACTCCACTTTCCTGCCAGCACTTCACAAACCTTAATCAAAAATGATTAAATATATATATATATATATCTAACTCAGCCTTGAATATATTCCATAACCACGATCCATTCCATTGCCTTTGATGGAACAGAATTCCAAAGCCTAACACCAAAGAAAATTTTCCCCTCCTGCCCTATTCCAGTCTTAAACAGGAGACCCATTATTTTTAAACTGTCTCTTAGTTTCGACCCCCTGCCCCACCACAGGACAAAGCATCCGCTCAGCAGAAACGCTGTCAGGTTCCCTCAGGATTCATGCTTTAATAAGGTCATGTCACTCTTCTAAACCTTTCCTAGTTAGACATCCAATTGATCAATCCCATGAACCTCCTTCCATTGCAAAGTAGTCCTCTTTAAGCATGAAAACCAAAACTGTTCACCAGGTGTGCTGTCACCAATGATCTGTACAGTTGGAGCAAGATGTTGTTCCTTAAATACCCCGTCCTCCTTGCAATAAAGGCAACATTCCATTGGTCTTCATAAATACCTCTTATGCATAATCACAAAAACTTACCATACAAGAACACCCAGCTCCCTCTGTGGTGCAGTAGGCTTTCCCCATTTAAATATCATGCTACTTTTCTGTTCTGCCTACAAAGTTGCCAACTTCACATTTTCCCACATTATGCGCCATCTACCCAAGCTCTTACCCACTTACTTAATCTACCAGTAGTTCTGGGATGATGGGTGTTTCAGCAGCATAATTTGACTACAATGTCACTGAAGAATTAGGCAATGGTATTTTGGAGAATGCTTCCCTCCGTTCATAATAGCGTGATTCCAGTGGGATCACTTTGTTCTGTGCAAGCACTGATATCGCCATGCTGTTTTGCATCTGTGAAGATGTTCATTGGCAAACTGTGCACGTGTGATATCAGCTGCTGACAGAGCAGCTTTCAGACAGAGGTATTGTATGGAGCTTCCTTATTTAAATTTCCTTTTGTTTCATTAATATGATTTTGACTTTCATTCAGGCTGTGCTGTAGTTTGTGCTAGACTTTTAGGTAATTGTTTGAGTGATTGAGTGATATTTTTTGCTGGTCTGCCCCAACCCCACTTTTCCCTTCGGCCCCATTATTTCTATTAAGCAAGGTTGCGCTGGAACACAGTTACAGCATTATAGAAAAACTACCTGTATCTCTATCCCTTTGCAGATTCTTTGTATTCTCCTCACTAATTGCTTACCCTCTTATCTTTATATCTACAAAAAAAAAGTTACAATGTAGTCAGTTCTTTCAATCAAGTCATTAATAGAGATCATGTGGTAAATAGTTGAGGTTCTAGCACTGACTCAAGTAGCATTACCACACAGTGCTGAATGGAATAGGATTTCAAAACAGCTAGCAACTCAAAATTGGTCATCCCCATGAGGCACTGTGGGCCATCAGCAGCAGAATTTAATTCAGACCCAATCTGCAATTGGCATGTCTCCCAGCATTGCCAAGCCAAGGGATCAACCCTAGTTCAATGAAAAATGCAGGAGGGCATATCAGGAGTAGCAGTAGGCATACCTGACAATGAGGTGTCAAGCCAGTGTAGCTCTAACACAGGACAATATGCATGCTAACCAGCAGAAGCAATATGGATAGTTGAAAATCAGTAATCCCACAAGCAACAGGTCAAATCTACATTCTGCAGTCTGGTCATATCCAATTGTGAATGGCTGTGTACAATTAAACAACTCACTGGATGAGAAGTCTCCACAAATCTTTCCCAGCCTCAATGAAAGGGAAGATGAGCATATCAGTACAAAGGTCCAGGTGGAAGTATTTGCAATGTGAGGTATTATTTTGCACACTAACCTTTTATGTGGCATTTATTCAAACATTTCCTCGAAAACCCAATACGCTGCATTTTATGCACCCCCTTAAGCTCCCTGTGCTTCCACCAAAATGTTTATTAGTCTCTAATTGAATCAATCATTCCTTTATCAACGTACCTACAAATTAAAAGGATTTTTTTTTAGGTTTTCTATTCTTTGTATTTTGTGTATTCTATGTATTTTCTCTGGTTTCCTACTATGTTCTGTATTGGACTTTCTTTACAAATCTTTTGTTTTGTTTCAATGTATTTGCCTCATCATCCAGAGAGAGCTACAGCTTTGGTGTCCCACTTCCCACCTTAAAAAGGAGCTTGGTTTGTCTCGGAATTATCTCGTACAGGAAGGCATGCCATTGCTCATTCCTGGTCACTTTTGTTTCCACTTCATCCGTGTTCAATTCTTCCTCAAATCCTTGAAACTAACTCGCTTCCATTTTATAATGGTTACAAAAGGGCCACAAATTGTATTGTGATCACTATTGGCCAGATGCTCTTCCACAAAATTCCACTTGTCCCAGATCAAGACCGAATATCGCTTCCTTCTTTGCTGAACTATAAATAATGTTGATCGAGAAAACCAAAATAACAAAAAAAAAAGACTTGCAAGTGTTGGTAATCTGAAACAAAAACAGAAAATGCTGGAGAAACTCTGCAGGTCTGGCAGCATCTGTGGGGAAGAGTAACAGCATTATCACTTCAAGTCCAGTGACATTTTGTCAGAACATTCTGGAGAAAGGTCACTAGACTCTAAACGTGAACTCTTCTCTCTGCAGATGCTGCTAGACCTGCTAAGTTCCTCCAGTACTTCCTATTTCTGTTACTAATTGAGAAGGTTCCTGCAAACAATCGAGGAATATTCCACCCTCCTGGTCCTTTACTTGTCCCTCCCCCAGCCAATATCATCACCATTGTTATTTTTATATTTCTCTCAAGATTGCACACAGATTTGTTCCACTATCTTTTTATAGCTATTTAGGGGTCTGTAGTAAACAACCAGCTCATTTTCTGTTCCTTAATTCTAACCAAATAGATTCAGTCATTAACCCTCTTGTTTATGTTAGTTGTGCAGAAGAATGATATGCATGATCATTAATGACTCCCTCTTCCTTCATTTAAAAATGGTTTTACGTATTAGATTATTCAATAGTACTATGTCTAAAAGGAGGGTTACTGGACCCAAAAGGTTTTCTGTTTTCTCTCCACAGCCCTGAGTTTTCCCAGCAATTTCTTGTTATGTTTCTGTCCTACAATTGATTTCCATTATTAGTTATGATCACTCAAAACCAATTGCTCGACAGACAGAATCTTCACATTAAATCTGACAACCTTGAGAGACTCAAAACATTTTAAGACTTGATGGGAAGAGTTTACTACCATCTCCAAATGCTTAAAATACTTAATCAATCCACCTTCAATCTTGTGCAATTTTGAACTATTTCTATTGTTGTCAGATCATTAAAACATTCTGAACTTGGAAATTTTATTTTTAAAAAATCCAACCATTTTTAGCCACACTCAGCACATACTTTATAACGGTGGCCAAAGATGGAGTTATAAATTGTGTGACGCAATTTGTTTGTTATGAGTTCACCAATCATGTTGTCAACAGGAGCCAAGTATAGATTATGGATTGTATCAGGTATACAATGTAAGCTTTATCTAACAATAGCTTGCGTCACCTTAGTAACACGTTAGTCATGTGGTCTCATATTTATGAGATGGAAGGGGACCTTCCAACCCAGTGTGACCATTCCACTCATTCCACTGTCTAGCTCACAGCCGCTGGACCTGGAGGTTATTGCAATGCAGTATCTAAACACTGCCTGTTACGAAAGTTTCTGACTCAACCACACTGGAGGCAACACGTTCCAGACTCCCACCACATTTCTCAACTCTCCACTTATCCTTTTACCTTTCATCTTAAGCCTATGCATCTCTGTATTTGACTGCTCTATTAATGGAAACCTCTTATGGGTCTACTCTCTGTGCTCCTTATAAACTTATACACCTCTGACAGGACCCCTCTCAACTTTCACTGCTCCAGGAGAAACAGTCCCAGCCTACTTAATCTCTCCTCAGACCTCAGACTCTCCAGCCCAGGCAGAATCCCAGCAAATCTCTCCTGCACCCTTTCTAGTGCATCCCTCCTATCAGTACTCCAGTTGTCAGCAAAATTGAGAGTGTGGTGCTAGAAAAGCACAGCAGGTCAGGCAGCATCCAAGGAGCAGGAGAATTGAGGTTTCGGGCATAAGCCCTTCATCAGCAATGAAGACTTACGCCTGAAATGTCTATTCTCCTGCTCCTCGGATACTGCCTGACCTGCTTTGTTTTTCCAGCATACACACTCAACTCTGATCTCCAGCATCTGCTGCCCTCACTTTCTCCCAGTTGTGACCTAACCAGTGCATTTTTTTCATTGTTCCAGCATAAGGTCTTTGTATTCTATGTCTCAGCTAATAATGGCATGTATCCAATAGGTCTTCTTAACCAACTTTTCTATCTGCCCCACTACCTACAGGTGCTCACTGGAGGCGCCTCTGATCACCAGGGTCTTCCAATTAATAGTGTAAGCCCTTGGCTTTGCAGGCCTCCTCAAGTGCATGACTTCTCACTTTCCTGGATTGAATTCCACTTGCCATTGCTTTGCCCACTTGACAAGTAGATGATGTCCGTCCGGAGTTTCAGTTATACTCCTCACTAGTTACTGTTCCACCAACTTTTGCATCATCCACAAACTTCTTGATTGTATTTCCTGCAATTAAGCCCAAATCATTAACGTACAATACAAGCAGTAAGGGCCCCAGCGTGGAACCTTACACTGCCACAAGAAACAAACATCCAGCCATTCTCCTATCACCTGCAGCTTCCTGCTCAGCCAACTCTGGACCCAACACACCACTTTGCCTTGGACCCCACAATCTCCAATCTATCATGGGGAGGCAATGTTTTGTGGTTTCATTGCTAGGCTATTAATCCACAGACCCAAATAATGGTCTAGGGGATCTGGCTCAAATCCTCAATGGAAGGTGTTAAATTCAATAAAAATCTGGAGTTAAGAATCTTGTGATGACCTTGTCAATTGTCAGGAAAAACTGATCTGGTTCACTTATGTCCTTTAAGGAAGGAAACTACTGTCTTTACTGAGTCTGGTTTACATGTGAGTCTAGACCCACAGCAATGTAGTTGACGCTTAGCTGCCCTCTGGGCAACAAAGGAGGGGTAAGAAATGCTGACCCAGACCCCATCTTGTGAAAGAATCTTTTAAAAAGACATCAAAAATCTTGGTGAAGTTCATGTAGACCATATCAAATTTTTGGCCTACCTTGGCCTTTTCTGCATCTATAACCCCTTCCAGCGGCACGGTGGCTCAGTGGTTTGCATTGCTGCCTAACAGCACCAGGGTCCCAGGTTCGATTCCAGCCTCGGGGGACTGTGTGTGGAGTTTGCAATTCTCCCCATGTCTGTGTGGGTTTCCTCTGGGTGCTCTGGCTTCCTCCCACAGTCCAAAGACCTGCAGGTCAGGTGAATTGCCCGTAGTGTTAGGTGCATCATTCAGAAGGAAATGGGTCACTCTTCGGAGGGTTGATGTGTACTGTTTGGGCCGAAGGGCCTGTTCCACACTGTAGGGAATCTAATCTAATCTAATAACTACACTGTTCCAAATCCAGCCTCTTGTTCCTTTTAATTGTAACAATGGGCCAAAAGGTCCTCTTTCTATGCTGTAATACTATACTCTCTCCAGCACTGGTTATTGCAATTTAATTTACCTCAGCTCTGGAATATTCTTCTCTTCACATGGTCTCTTTTGGTGTTTTTCTCCATGAAAACAATCCTTAGAACCAAGCCTATAGTCAACTTCGTCTTAATGTGGTTCAGTGTTACATACTTCATTTTATCAGGTGAATTGGCCGTGCTAAATTACCCATAGTGTTAGGTGCATTAGTAAATGTAGGGGAATGGGCTACTCTTCAGAGGGTCGGTGTGGACTTGTTGGGCCAAAGGGTCTGCTTCCATACTGTAGGGAATCTAATCATACTGTTCGTGTAAAGCATATTACATAACAAGGTGCTTCATAAAATACTGATGCAGTTTTAAATTTGTAATCCTTCCCACATGACCATTAAGGGTATTGAGAAAATTTTACTCCTGCATTTAGGTGGTCACTTGTATTTCTAAAGACACAAAAGAATGACAAAGCAAACAACATTTCATGCTCTGCACTGCAATAAGATTCTTATTCTTCACTAAATCTTACAATATTCTTCAACGATGGCTATTTTTCAATGTTGCACAGGGCTGATTTCTTTGCAAGTCTGGAACTGTTGCAGAGAAAGGGAGGGTAGCATTGGAGACAGATCACTCAATTTTTGTGACAAAGAAATCAGCAATCCTCTCCCATTGGTTGCTGAAAGGAAAGGGAAGGGGAAGAGGAGAAAGGGGTTAAAGATGATGGCTTTCAGGAGAGAATCTCTGCACCCTGGAACAGCAAGCAGTCTTAATGGGGAAGACCAAAACTTGCTGAAGCTACACAGAGTCCAGTCAGACCTGCTAAAGCAGTGTCCGCATACTCTTTCGACTTTGTTTCTTGGAGGAATGGGGCAACAATGTCATACTGGGGCAAACACTCAGGGTGATAAACACAGTAACTGTTTTTATAGGGTGTGCTAATCAAAGGTAGAAGGGGAGGGTGTGCTCAGCAGGTTGGTAGCCGCAGAAATGTCATGGTGAATGCAGGGCCAAAGGCTAAGCGATAGGATCAGCAGAGCTGCCATCAAATTGAGAGATGGGCAGACAGAGATGGTGTTATCCATAACTAACAGAACAGGACCAGTGAGGTCATGTGAAATGGAAAGAATGAGGGAGTGACGGAATGTATGTTGGGAGGATCATACAGTTGGAGAGATTAAGGTTGGGATGAGGATAACGATGGATCAGATGGAAGTTGAAATGATCAAAGACAAGAGATCACTCAAAAACTATGGTAAGCTTAGGTAATACCTCAAGTGAGAAATTTTGTTAAGGCACTTGAAAGGGTGGTAGAGAATGAAGAATTTGGGTCAGTTTACGGCTCACCTCCCTAGTCTCTCCGATGCACCTTCAAATATTAAAACTATGCAGAGGACATGCCACATCATTTCATATCAGCGAGTCAACTTATAAACAAGATAGCATTTAACTGTCAACATTTCTAACTCCTCAGCCTTAGTGAAAGCACTTAATTTCCCCTTCAATATACCCAACACTCTTCCACAGCTTTCACAAATAATAAAGCTGTCTCTCGCCTTTTATCTCTATTCTTTCACAACTAGATTTCAAAATACAGCACTGAGCATGAAGAGTTTTTTTTTTTGCAAACACCTTGACAAGTAAGCAAAGCAGCTTATTCACCGGGGGAAAATCAATTCCCAATAGTGACCCCCCCCCCCCCCCCCCCCCCCGCCCCAGGCACGTTCTTATTTTACTTAAAATAGAGACCACAACACTTAAAAGATTGAAAGAGCAACCTTATTCCCAAATCCTTAAGAAAAACTAGCTTCAGAAGGAAACGCCAGTAGGAATTGCGAATGACAGATGCCAGTCCATCTTACCATCTTCAAACTGAAAGCCCAGCATGAACAAGTTGCTCATTTCCAACTATTACTGGATTTATTCCCTTCCTCTCAAAGTTTGAGATATGTGTAGGCAGATTTATTCTGTGAAACATAAACAGGCTACTCCAAGTCGCTCACCATCCCAACTTGGAAATATTTTGCGGTTCTTTCACCATCACTGGGACAAAACCCTGGAACTTCCTTCCTAACAGCACTGTGGGTTCACCTATTCCCCACAGACTGCATTAGTTTAAGGAGGCAGCTCATTGCTACTGTCTCCACAGATGGGCATTAAACTTTGGCCTGAAGAACAATGCGCACATCCAGAGAACAATTACGACAAATTTGAACGAACCATTGGATAGACCAGAGTTTGAGATTATTGCATACAATCCTTTCGGGTCCATTCAGAAAAATAGAAACCGTGCTGTGAGAATGCACTATGGTGGCAAGAACACAAAAGATGCAAAAAAAAAAATTTCATTTACACCAGGTGACTGTGTGTGGGTTTCTGCTGGGTTTCTTCTCGCAGTCCAAAGATGTGCAGGTTTCGTGGATTGGCCATGGTAGATTGTTCAAGGATGTGTAGGTTAGGTGTATTAGCCATGCAGGGTTACGGGGATAGGGTAGGGGATTGGTCTGGGTTGGGTGCTGTTGGAGGTTCGGTGTGGACTTGTTGGGCCAAATGGCCAGTTTCCACACTGTAGGGATTCTATGATTCCATTCTATGAAGAGAGACGACTAAACGCAGGAGATCAGTGGAGAGGTTTTCAAAATTATGAAAGATTTTGAAAGCATAAACACTGGACAACTGTTTCTGGTCTTTAGAAAGTAAGTAACTGGGGCGCTCAGGAAATAAACAAGGGCACGCAAGATTTGCAGTAAATGAATGAAGTTGGAAATCAGTATTAGTAAACTCAAAAAGGATGATTAGAGCATGGAATGCCTTTTCACTAGTGACTATTGAGGCAAAGAATGTAACCTGATTTAAAATGGAATTGGGTAATTATTCAAGAAAGGAATGTAATAGGATATGGGGACAAAGCAAGTTAATGGGATTTTCCAGGAACCAGATGCTGGCTGTGATTACGATTAGATTATGGGTTATAAATGGCCCATGTGATCTTCAGTTGCCTAACCAAGTCAGAGAAGAGGCTTACAACATTGTTTCTTCACCCCTCCCAGGAGCTATGTGGTTGTGAGTAGCAGCATGAGGAGGAAAGGTGAGTTTGTTCAGAGAATCATGGGGTCATACAGCACAGGAACAGACATTCAGCGCTTTTGTGATCTTTCCTCCGCCATTTGTAGTGGTTTGAATCTGCCGCTTCCGGTTGTCAGTTCCAGCTGTCCGTTGCAGTGGTCGGTATATTGGGTCCAGATCGATGGGCTTATTGATTGAATCTGTGGATGAGGGTCATGCCTCAAGGAATTCCCCGGCTGTTCTCTGTTTAGCTTGTCCTATAGAAGCGCTTCACAGGAGGCTCCCAAGCACTGAGGATGTCACCTAGACAGGGGACGAAACGTCTGCAACACAAATTCCCAGCTCGGTGAACACAACCACAACAATGAGCTACAAATCTTCTCACAAACTTTGAACACTTATAAAAGAGATCATGTGGATGAGGTGGTTTCCTTTAGTTAATACACCCAGAGGAGACACAGTGGTGTAGACGTAATTTCAACGGACTGGGACAACAGCCCAGGCTAATACTATGGGAACATGGGTTCAAATCCCATCATGGCAGCTGGAGGAGTTGAAAAGGTTTAGTGCCCCAGGCTCTGAACCAGGAGGTCCAGTTTATGTTCCACCAGCTCTCAAGGTGTACCATAACAGCCTGAACAGGTTTATTTTTTAAAAAGTCAAAAAAGCTTGTCTCCATGTTGGTGACCATGACAGATATCATTGTTATTTGAAAAAGAATCATTCTTAAAAACAAAAACTTGTCTAACACAAAGCCAGGTAGTCTTTGTCAAAATATCCAATAGGTGTTGGCACACCTCAGTTGGTAGTGTAGTTACCAAAGGACTCCATGACTTCAGCTCGGAACCTATTTCAACTCATCACAGAGGAGACTGCAGTCATTCCCTTGCCATTAGACGAACAAAAGCAGAGAGAGAGAGAGAGAGAGAGAAAAAAAGAGAGAGAGAGAGAGAGAGAGAGAGAGTGTTCCCTGGCCAAAATACTTCTCCTCTAACCAAGATGAGCAAAAGAGGCCAAGTGAACATTCAGAAGGAATTAATAGAACATGAACTACTTTGAGACATCTGCAGGCTTTTATGGAAAGATAAGTTAAATGGCGGAATCACATTAAACATTAAATCCCCTCCCCAAAAGAAAACATAAGCACAAATATTAAATACATAAGCGCTGCTAATCTGTTATTGTGTGAACATCACTTAATTGAGGACAGATTCTTTACCAATTGAACAGTGCATTAGTATTTAACAGAGGAGGATGGCATTTTCTTCTGGTTCTTGGAACCACAAATGTTCAAAACATAAAGCATCTCGCTTTCCTGGGGAATTATCTCTCTGTCTCTGGTGCCAATGGCACATTGAATTAAAATTTATCATCTAGCTCTTTATTTATTTATTTATTAACAGGGTCAAATACCTTTGCATAAAGAATTCATGCAAATCTTCACCACAATCCAAATGAATTACCCTAACTTATCATCTTTTAAAGTTTGTGGGTGAAAAGATCGTTTATATACCTGAGCAATTTGTTTTTAAAAAACGCCTACCTCCATACTTTGGGCACCTCTGAAACGTTTACTGATTTATCACAACTCTTTTTAGAAAATATTTGCATCCCCAATTGGGTATACATTTCCATTCAGCCGGTGTAAAATTGGAGAGCATGTCCGTGTAAACAGAGTCCTCCAAATTTGCTCTTGCACACATTCTGAATTGGAGATGCACCCTCATCCAGTTGCTCACACCCTCACTACCGGATTTCTCTCTCTTATCCTCTCCTCTACATTCCCTTCAAGAGAAGGCAGTCCTTAAAGTTTAGCTCATCACCACGTTTTTTTTTTAAAATCATTTATCCCAATCCTGCCTGATGTGACAGTGTCAGAAGTTTGTTGACAGCACTCTTGTGAAGTGTTTCGGAACATTTAAAAAAGGAGCTATCTCAATGCAGGTTGTAGTTGTCCCATCAGGGCACTCCTTCAATATTAATACTGTGGTAAAGTTGAACATTAGTAATCGCTGTGCCTTTGTGAAACATTTAAATAGGAACTGCATCATAGAAAATGCATGATGCCATTAACAGGGTCTGCTGTTAAACAACATGTATTTGTTGAACCAAGTTTCCTAACCAGTTTAGGTAAAATAGTTAGAAACAAATTCATTTTACTCACCTGCCCATTGATTGGAAACAAATAAAATCTCATTAGTTACTAAATATCTTTTTAATAATTATTCCATTTTTGACCTTTGGCACCTATGGTCTTCTTAAAATCCTTTTCGGAAATTTGATGTTTCATGTTGAGCAAGGGAATGCCATACCAAGCATTTTAAACATGCAGCAAACACTCCCAGATTAGACCCAGTTTAGACAGACAGACAAGGAGAAAAGCAGCCTCAACTGCATCTGAAAACCAGGTTTATGAGAATCCCCAACCCCCACTTTACACATCTAATAAAATGACCATTTAGAGACAAGTTGGCGACAGGTTTGTGTTTGGACTCACATGGGATGTCCTGAAATTTATTCTACATTTCCATTCAGCTAGAGGATAATTTTTACCCCTCGAGTCTGGGTAGATTTTGCATCGGACACACAGTTGTTACAGAGTAGGAGATCATTCAATCTATGTCTGCACCAAGATATTTTACTAGATAGCCACTCCTGATACCTTGCGGTATCTGCCACCTGTCCCACTAAGTGGCACTGAGAAGGGAATCTTTGAGGTGGCTTGCTACTAGCAATCCTCGTTTTGTCTTTAGTCTATTTGGTGATCAGGGAGAAAAGGGATATACAGGGTAGAGTACACAGTATACAGACAAGGCACTGTTTTTAGATAAGAGGTTTGTTGCATGATAGCAATAAATACAACGACATTTGGTCCATTACCAAAGACTGTAGGGAGCTGGTCCAGATAAATCTATTTCTCGGAAAACTGGAGAAGAACTCTCCCGCGAAACTATGTGACATCAGCCAATGGAGCCAATGTACCATGAATATTAACTCTTCAGAACCACCATCCTATACAACACCCCTTCAGAACAATTGGTTGTACTCCCCTGCCTCTCCCTGTGGCCCTGCACATTCTAACCTTACAGACAGTAATCTAATACCCACTTGAATGTCTCAATTGAATCCACTTCCAATACATAGGCAGCACAAAGCAGACCTTGACCATTTGGATTGAAACAGTCTCTCAAGTTTCCATTGCTTCATTCGTCACTTAGTCAGGTGATGTTGCATTCTCAGCCCGAGCACAGACTGGAACAGTTTCTATCTATGCTGTACAAACCCCCTCAGGATTCTGAACACTGCTACCAAACATCCTTTTAACTCTCTTCTCAGAGGAGAACCAGGCACAGTTCCTTTAATCTATGCAGTTATATAATGTCTTTCATAATCTCAGAACATCCCAAATACTCTCCAGCCAATTTTCTACTCTGTCACTGCTGCAATGCAGGCAGCCCTCAAGTCAGTCAGTCTCATGGGCAAACAACTGAAACATGTCAATATTTACCAACAGGTTTTTAAAACAGCAATTTTACATCAGAAAAGGCTCTTTATCATAGCACCTTATAAAGGCAGGATTGCTGGTTACATGTTGAAGTATTGCCGACAAGCCATATTAATCAACTAATCAATTTCAGCAATCTGAAGATTTATCAAATGTCACCATTTGAAAAGGGAACTAATTTATTAAAGGTCAACTGACACTAACAATTGGGCAGTAGTTCACAAAAGAGTAATACTTTTATAGCTGAAAAATGTGTTGCTGGAAAAGCGCAGCAGGTCAGGCAGCATCCAAGGAGCAGGAGAATCGACGTTTCGGGCATGAGCCCTTTGTCAGGAAGGGCTTTTATATACTTGTTTAAAAATCAAATTTTTAAGGCTGAAGTTGTAGCCAGAAACAAAAAGGAGTCTACTCTTAAAGGAATATTATTTTCAACAAGTTGAAACCCACCCACCCCCATTGTCTTGCCTTCATAGGGTTGCCAGGTCAGAGACTGTTCCTGCCAAACCTGCTGCCAAAAACAGCACAGAAGGAACACAGTGTACACCATTAAAGTGGTAAGTTATTTCAAACAACCTGTTTGAACATATTATGACACACCTCTAGAGTAGGAGGGATACTACCACAGTTATACCTAAAACCCTGGAGGTGAACTTGAACTCCAGTACGTATGCTCCTCAGCTACAGCTAACATTGAGGGGAATAGGAGATGGCCACTTTAGCCCCTCAAGCTTGCACAGAGCTTGTTGCAGTGACCTAGACTTACTTTCACAATCAGGACTCCCGCCCACCTTCCAAGGACCCCTTCGCCCACCTCCAACACACTGCATCCACCTGGACACCCCGCGCTGGCCTATTACCTGCCCTCGACCTCTTCATTTCCCACTGCAGTCGGGACATTAACCGCCTTAACCTGTCTACCTCCCTCCCCCACTCCAACCTCTCACCCTCACAACGCGCAGCCCTCCAATCCCTCTGCTCCAATCCCAATCTCACCATCAAGCCAGCGGATAAAGGGGGCGCAGTGGTAGTCTGGCGTACTGACCTCTACACCGCTGAAGCCAAACGCCAACTCGAGGACACCTCTTCCTACTGCTCCCTCGACCATGACCCCACCCCCCATCACCAAACCATCATCTCCCAGACCATACAGAACCTCATCACCTCAGGAGATCTCCCACCCACAGCTTCCAACCTCATAGTCCAGGAACCCCACACTGCCTGGTTCTACCTCGTTCCCAAGATCCACAAGCCTGACCACCCTGGCCGACCCATTGTCTCAGCATGCTCCTGCCCCACTGAACTCATCTCTACCTACCTCGACACTGTCCTATCCCCCCTAGTCCAGGAACTCCCCACATACGTTCGAGACACCACCCACACCCTCCACCTCCTCCAAGACTTCCGTTTCCCCGGCCCCCAACGCCTCATCTTCACCATGGATATCCAATCCCTCTACACCTCCATCCGCCATGACCAGGGCCTCCAAGCCCTCCGTTTTTTCCTCTCCAGACGTCCCCAACAATACCCTTCCAGCGACACTCTCATTTGTTTGGCCGAACTGGTCCGCACACTTAACAATTTCTCCTTCGAATCCTCCCACTTCCTCCAGACCAAAGGGGTAGCCATGGGCACACGTATGGGCCCCAGCTATGCCTGTCTCTTTGTTGGCTACGTAGAGCAGTTGATCTTCTGTAATTACACCAGCATCACCCCCCACCTCTTCCTCCGCTACACTGATGAGTGCATTGGCACCACCTCGTGCTACCGCGAGGAGGTTGAGCAATTCATCAACTTCACCAACACATTCCACCCTGACCTTAAATTTACCTGGACCATCTCTGACACCTCGCTCCCCTTCCTGGACCTCTCCATCTCCATTAATGACGACCGACTCGACACTGGCAATTTTTACAAACCCACTGACTCCCACAGCTACCTGGATTACACCTCTTCCCACCCTACCTCTTGCAAAAATGCCATCCCGTATTCCCAATTCCTCCGCCTCCGCCGGATCTGCTCCCAGGAGGACCAGTTCCACCACAGAACACACCAGATGGCCTCCTTCTTTAGAGACCGCAATTTACCTTCCCATGTGGTTAAAGATGTCCTCCAACGCATCTCGTCTACATCCCACACCTCCGCCCTCAGACCCCACCCCTCCAACCGTAACAAGGACAGAACGCCCCTGGTGCTCACCTTCCACCCTACAAACCTTTGCATAAACCAAATCATCTGCCGACATTTCCGCCACCTCCAAACAGACCCCACTACCAGGGATATAATTCCCTCCCTACCCCTTTCCACCTTCTGCAAAGACCGTTCCCTCTGTGACTACCTGGTCAGGTCCACGCCCCCAAACAACCCACCCTCCCATCCTGGCACTTTCCCCTGCCACCGCAGGAACTGTAAAACCTGCGCCCTCACCTCCTCCCTCACCTCTATCCAAGGCCCTAAAAGGAGCCTTCCACATCCATCAAAGTTTTACCTGCACATCCACTAATATCATTTATTGTATCTGTTGCTCCCGATGTGATCTCCTCTACATTGGGAGACTGGGCGCCTCCTAGTAGAGCGCTTTAGGGAACATCTCCGGGACACCCGCACCAATCAACCACACCGCCCCGTGGCCCAACATTTCAACTCCCCCTCCCACTCTGCCGAGGACATGGAGGTCCTGGGCCTCCTTCACCACCGCTCCCTCACCACCAGATGCCTGGAGGAAGAACGCCTCATCTTCCGCCTCGGAACACTTCAACCCCAGGGCATCAATGTGGACTTCAATAGTTTCCTCATTTCCCCTTCCCCCACCTCACCCTAGTTCTAAACATCCAGCTCAGTTACTGTCTCCATAGCTTGTCCGGACTTGTCCTACCTGCCTATCTCCTTTTCCACCTATCCACTCCACCTTCTCCCCCTTGACCTATCACCTTCATCCCCTCCCCCACTCACCCATTGTACTCCATGCTACTTTCTCCCCACCCCCACCCTCCTCTAGCTTCTCTCTCCACGCTTCAGGCTCACTGCCTTTATTCCTGATGAAGGGCTTTTGCCCGAAACCTCGATTTCGAAGCTTCTTGGATGCTGCCTGAACTGCTGTGCTCTTCCAGCACCACTAATCCAGAATCTGAGTTCCAGCATCTGCAGTCATTGTTTTTAACCTTGTTTTTGCCAGGCTACACCACCACATCACTGAGATAGTAACCTAGGTGTGTGCAGACACCAGGAGCTAAACAGGGATAGGGATAAGAGTCCACGATTGGGGCTGATTAGCTCAATTGGCTGGATGGCTTGAGTGATGAAGGGCTTATGCCTGAAACGTCGATTCTTCTGCTTCTCGGACGCTCCCTGATCTGTTGTGCTTTTCCAGTGCCACATTTTGCCTCTCCAGCACCTGCAGTTCTCACTTTCTCCTTCTAGCTCGAGTGAAGCCAACAGCAGTAGCTGAGGTTACCTGAAGGACTCTGCTTCTCAACCTCTCCTTCATGGTAGCCATGACGTGCAGGTGCTGGTGTTGGAATGGGGCGGACAAAATCCAAAGTCACACAACACCAAGTTATAGTCCGATAAGTTTATTTGAAATCACAAGCTTTCAGAGCACTACTCCTTCATCAGGTGACCTAGACTTCTTCACGGTGACCCTCAGGTTAAACCACCACCAGTCGCCTCTCTAATGAGAGCAGCAGCACTATGGTCTAGTAAGATTATTTTTATTGCCTGATCCCTTGATGAATGGGTTTGTCCCATGATAAGTCTGCCGTCAGCAGTGAGCATGTGATAAATAGTGAATGAGAGGGAGGGAGAGTTGGGGGGAGGTGGATAGATTTCGACACAACATCAACTAGTACTTGAGAAAACTGTATAATTCAGAATGACTTGGTAGCGAACAGGATGTTGCATTATAACAAAAGTCTTTATCGCTTCTTCCTGAATGGTGTTCCAAGCTAGTTTAATTTTTCTCTGATCCTATCAGTACAGAAATCTGCTTATAACTACTGGTAAAATGACATCTCGATGTGCACTAAAGCCCTTACCCATTCATACTGCTCAAAATTCTTCATAACTCAAAGCTGGCAGGTATGAAACTAGTTTAAACAGTGTACTCTGGGGATGGTTGCTCTAGGATCTGCTTTTCAAGTTTCTAATTACAAATCAGCCTTCAGCAAAGTGCCTTGTGAAACGTTTAATCTTGAGGCAGACATGAAATTAAAATGCTGCTCAAACTCTTGTTTGATCCTTTTGCAACAAAGCCACGTAAACCATTAACCCTCTCTTTTAGGAGGTGGTACAGCTCATTACTTAGTTGCTTTTTATTGACAATTAACCTTTCCATTGCTGATCGGACGGCAGGTTGCTCAAAAGGGACGTGTCGTTCTTCTGTCTGAGAAACACGAATGGGTCAAATTTCATGTTGAGAGACAAAAATAAAATCTGCAGATGCTGGAATCCAAAGCAGAGAGGCAGGAGGCCAGGAGAACACAGTGAGCCAGGTAGTATCAGGAGGTGGAGAAGTCAATGTTTCAAGGTGTAACCCTTCCTCAGGACTAGGATTTCCAGGTGAGCCTGGTTCTGTTTCTTAAAAAAAATGGCAGCAGGAGGCTCCCTCAGGACTGTGGAGTCTGTTCTGACCATCTGACAATTCTTTGGGGCACGGAGCTGTCAGAGGAAGGAGAACCTCGCCCCCTCAAACCTCGCAGCAGGCAGTATTCTGAAATGTAAATATCCTCACAGCCAGCTGCTGTCAAACCCCCCACCCCCTGCTGCAAGTAAATGGCCAGTGTTAAAGAGCTGGAGAGGGGACAGGTGCCAAGGGGGTAGGGGATCCAGGTAAGTAGGGTGACAGGCCAGTACCCATTGGGTAGGATGCCAGCTTGGATGGGATAGGGTACGAGCTGGGGAGGTGATAGGAGTGCCATAGTGCAAGATGACAAAGGGGGCAGCTGAGTGTTTCAGTGGTTGAGGAGCTCTGGAAAAATCAGGTCAGAGGGTGGGAGAAGAGGGTGTGGGGAGAGTAGGTATTGGGTTTGGGGAGGGAGGAGGCTTGTGTGCAGTCTGATGGGCAGAGGGGAATGGGTGGTCAGGTACAGTGGCAGAGCTGGGAGCCAATGGGGGTCAGGTTGTGTCTGTCAGAGGGCCAGATCAGGGTTGCGAATGAGCTCAGCATGGGGTCAGTTTCTTAGTTACTCAGGAGGTAGGTTGCAGATTTAACAGTGTAGCTTTTCCTGCAGAAATTTTATCCTTAATTTCATTAGAACCATCCAAAGCCTTGGATTTTAATGCATCCTTTCAGAAGGTTTCAGGCAAAGAGGAATTCCCCATGGGAAAATTCCCAGACAATTCCTTTGGAAGTGTGCAACTCCCATCCCCAATCACATAACAAGTGTCTGACCACTGCGAAATCTGTAAGCTTCTCCATCCATTGAGTGATGGAAAGAGTAGCCTTTACAATATGTTTACTGGTGTTTTTTTTAAAATATGCAATACTATCTCAAGTTCATACCTTTCAGAAACCGATTTCAAGTATGTCTGGAAGCAGCAGAGTTTCGAAGTCTGGCACACAGGATCCCAGGATGTAATGAAATTCGCTGCTAGCACTCATTAGACAATGCTCAAAGTTGAATATAGGAACATTCCCTGGCCACATAGGAGTTGTTGATGAATTGGATTATCCTACATCATAAAATTAATTTACAGCATTTTATCATCAATAACCAATCTCCAGACTTATTTTAGCAAATAATATCCAGTGTTTTGCTTTCCCTAGACTCATGACTGTAAAAGCTGCAAGATTCAATAAAAAGGATTGTATCCTTAAAATTTATCCCAGTGCTATTTTTATCCATTCCTCTTGAACCCTGGCACAACAGAAAACAAAATAATTCAAGATTAAATTCGCAAATCATCCTGCAATAATTCCTAATTCCAATCATTGCTGATTTAATATTTTGCTTTTTACTTCATGCAAACAAAAACTGCCTTTAGCGACTGCATTAAGACCTCAAAAAGAAACAGCAACAAAATGTTGCCTGCAACTTGTTTCACATGCAGCCTAGTATAACTCAAGATTAAATAATATCAATTTGGTACTCCAGCAAAATATTAAGATCAAGACACAGACACATAATAGGGTACATAAAGAAAATAATTGCTCAGAAAGATATCTAAGGCTTAGTAGGTAGGATTGTCTGATGCAGGATCTAACCATATTGACTTTAAGATCAGTGATTCAATCCATGTTTCATGCTGAGTTAACAAATCTCCTCTTGTCTCTTTGTTGGCTAAAGGATGATTGAGGAGCCATCTTCCTATCCTCAACAGCTTGAAGCTCAATTTGAAATTTTATGTCACACCAAACTCCAGTCATCCACTGACCACAGCCCTGAGCTTCCAACTTCCTGGATATTTAAAATCTTATCCTTTTGGTTCATGCCCTCACTAATATTTTTTTCATGTTAGTAGCCTCCAAAATATTTAAAATCTGCCCATCATTTCCTGATTGCAAGCAATTATGCATGCCACTCTCCTTTGCCTTGACTGTGCATTTAGACATCTAGGCTCAGGCTACTAACTCTCTCAACATCATTCAAACTCCCTTTCTGGAATAAGATGCTTCTTAAAATAGGTACGCATGAAACTCAACCAACTGTATTTTGTTTCCACTAAGCTGGAAGAAATTACCTTCATTTATTACATGACAAATTGCTGCTTTTGCAATTTTGGTTCAACTGTACCCACTATTAACAAATTCTACCACATAAAGTGATCTGTTCATCGTCAATAAAATGGTCATCTGAGTTAACACTGTTATCATAACCTTACTAGATAATTAGTGTACTCAGGGGAAAGACCTGTCTCCTCTACTCAGTTAGAGCTTCATGTGGTTGTAGGCTATCAAAATGATTCTTCAAGCTCTCTATGATAGACCATCTCTATCTTCTCAAGGTAATTGAGAAGGTACTAGGAGGTAATTGCAGCCTTGCCCATTACTACTGAATAAATAAGTCCCAAATTGCCCTGTTAAAACAAAACAGAATTAACATTTTATTTTGCACTGCACTCGGCAAATGCTGTTTGATCAGGGAGCTTACAGTACATTTGTTTTGGTTTGAATTTAAATTTCTTAGTTCCAAATCCATGTTAGATTCTTTCATTCAGGCTTTGATAGATTTCCAAAAATGTTTGATTGAAGTTCACACCGATATAATCCATAGGCAGGATGCCACTTGCATGTTGATGAATGCTCTCGCTCACCAAAAATCAATCAGCCAAATGCCTCACGGTCAGTCCGAAGACTCCTATACATCAACCCTTTTCTGAATTGCTTTCGTAACCCAAACCACATTGAATCCTAATAAGCTTTCAAGTGTGCTTTGACAAGGCAGGCAGTCTCATCAGCCTTCAAACAGAAGTGGGTATTGCATCCTCACGAATATGGACACTGGCCAAGTCATCTCAGAATACATTTAACTGTGGTCAACAAATAAGTGAACATAAGATGTTATTATCCTACATCATCTTCTGCCCTACTCAAATGCAAGCAGCAGTATCAATTGTTCCTTCATTAAAGCCAGATTGGCCATGTATGAGTGGTGTCTGCCTGTCCAGCGTTCTAAAATACAGAGAAGCAAAGAGCTGATCTATCAACTCAGACTCAATCCACCTCCAAATGTCATCATTTACTGAATAGGCAAATACAGCTCTTATTCAAATCATTCCTTGTGAAAATTTACAAAGAA